>NC_060144.1:122328524-122631555 GCF_021461385.2 Schistocerca piceifrons
ACCATCGGATCACCACAGTGTGTACCCTGATTTGACACACCGCACAACGATTTTCCACTTGTGATTCGTCCAATGTTTAAGCTCCTTACACCAGCTGAGGCGTTGTTTGGCATTTACTGGCGTGATGTGTGGCTTATGAGGAGCGGTACGACCAAAAGTTTTCTCACCTCCCATTTAACTGTCATAGTACTTGAAATGAATCTTGATGCAGTTTTGAATTCCTGTGTGATGATCAGGGTAGATGGATTACACACCTCTTCAACTGTTGGCAGTCTCTGTCTGTCAACAGAAAAGGTCAGGGTGTATGCTTTTGTGCTGTACCTCTCCCTTCAAGTTTCCACTTCACTATCACATCGGAAACAGTGGACCTAGGGATGGTTAGGAGTGTGGAAATCTCGTGTACATATATATGACACGTGAGATGCACAACCACCTAACCATGTTCGAAGTCCAGTAGTTGCATGGAGCAGTGTATTCTGCTCTCTCACGATGTCTAATGACTACTGACTTTACTGATATGGAGAATATGGCTTTAGGTGGCATCACAATGCACTTAATATGAAAAATGTACGTGTTTGGGGTGTCTGAATACTTTTGGTCACATATTGTATATCTATATCAGAGTTAAGTTATTTGTTACCATCTTTCTTTGTATCGAAGACATAATTTTCTTTAACATTTTGCCCATGTTATTTGAGAAACATTTCTCTTTCTTTTGCTTTCATAGTATCAACAAAATAATAATTGATGTCAGGAATAGTATTTGTGCAATTTTCGTTTTTCTTTGTATTGAAGAAATGTTTGAGATATCCTTTCTTTAACTCTTTCAAATAAAATATTTTTCAAAAAGTACTAAGTAATCCTTCTACAAAATTACTGCTACCTATAATTTTTAAACACAATGCTTTATCTGCTGTATTAGTAATATAGTTCCTGCATAGGTAGTACCTGACTTTATTGTTTTTTTTCACAAATCTTCAAGAAAATTGTGATTCATATTCTTTATAATAATGAGCTATAAATGTGTAATCACTACGTTTATTCGATATTATCCACCTACAGAATTCATCATTTCCTTTAAATTTTAAACAGTATCATCATTAAACTTGAGAACTAATATGAGATTTAGAATGTGTATTCCTGTTTCTTGTTTAGCTTCATATTTAAACCACATGTATTTTTTTGTTATAAGTACAAGAAACGTCCTCTGGGGATCCTTTTTAGAACACTTAAACTGTTTTTCTATAATTACTAAACTTTGAACATTCAAAATTTAAAAAACTTTTTAGTTCTCCTTTAATATAACAACAATTTTTAACAACCTGACAAGTTTTGACTGTATATTCTTCACTAAATTGCCATTCACATATATCGTCTTTCTCTATTTTCTATTGCATGTAACATGTATGATTTTTAACTTTTACTTCTAGACTACAGTTTGTACATTTTGAAGGTCACATGTATATTCTTTAGATCTCAAAAAAAATCTTTCACATACTTCACATTTATAAGCTATGCCACAAACTTCTTGGTGGTTGTTTAAGCATTCTTCACTTCAACAGTATCTATTACATTTTTCAGAATTTGTCTTATTTTCCACAGTATTGTGTTCTGTACCCTTGCATAACATGCGTCTTTTTCCTCCTGTCTTGCATTTATGTTCGTTCTCGTTGTTATATGTTTCATTACATCTATCACAGAAATATGATGATCCTAAGAATGCTGATATACTATTAATTACATCAAAATTGTTGCAATTTTTATACAGACATATTTTATTGATTTGTGAGGACCATGATAGAAAACTGAACTGAAATTTTCAGGACATATGACATTTATTTGAATAACCAGTACTTGCTCAAGATTTTTAATATTGTCTAGACTAAATCCAACGTTGTATTTGCCTACTTGGTTACATTGTATCCCTGTTACCTCTTTTTGTGTTCTGTATTTATCTCATTTTCTAATTTTATTAATTTCACCACTAGGTATTTCACTGCCTAAGATAAAATCAGTGTGATATATTAATGCAAATGTTACTAACCTAGAGGAACACAATTATCAAAATTATTAACTCTAGTAATACATATTACATTCCTTATATCATCAGGAAAATTTATTATTTTATTACATTAGCTATGTCTTGGAATTGTAAATTTTGATATTAAATGTAATATCTGCTAAATCAATAGACTCATAGGATGTTTATATATGCCTGATTTTATTGCAAACTACTAGATCTGATTCTTCCTTATTATTTGATGCTATATATCCTGTAGAAATCGGATAAAGCATTTCTGGATTTTTTGGTGCTACATTCAACTTACCTCCTTTTCTAAAATTAATTCTCTTTTCAGCTACTTCTGTCATAGAATCTGTGACTTCGTTACACACCTTATTTTCTTGCTAATTGTATCGAGTTCACTAATACTACCATTGTTAAAAACAGTTTTATAGACAACAGAATATACTTTAAATTTTTTATTAATTTTTGATTTTACTTCTTTAATCTCAAATAAATCGTTTTTGGACAGTTTGTTCTCTTTTTCTTGCGGAGATAATTTACTATGAATGGATGAATTAGATGTAGTCTCACTGTTCTCTCGTCTTTTTGGTCGAGTTTTTTCAAAAACATCATCGTCAAATCTGTAAAAATCTGTAAAAATAATTTCTATTTGGTACACATTTCCGCCTTCTTTTAGCCTACTGGAATAATTTCTCACGAAAGGGAAACTCTTGTAATGTAATTGAATTAATTATTTCAAGTCTTCTTAATATACAAAATACCAAAATTTCTAGTTCTAGTTTTGAGTTCAGCTACTGTCATATTGTTGAGAGTCTTTGTAGGAATAGGTAATATCTTGATTATTTAGTCAGTTTCTCGTTATTCATCATTTCTTAACATCAGTATCGTCCTATGTTCATCACTTACAATTATTTGCAAGTAATGTTTATAATAATATATAGAAACATTTTTTTATGCACATAATGAATAGGTTTACCATTGTATACACTTATATGAAATTCATTTACACATTGTCTGCACATTGTCCTTTAACTATCTTGTATATGTTTTGTACAGTAAAATTATCAACTGGCTTCACAGGTTTGCAATACTTACATATCTTAGATTGGATGGCTTCCATTTACACAGCAAAATTTTTATTAGGAAAAAGGAAATTTTCTACTTTTTGCAATGTATCTTTTAATATATTTATTACCTCAGGAATTAATGCTGGTGGTTTATTGCAATCAAATAAAGATAAATCACTGTACCAGCTCTTTCTAATTGGATTGTGAATTGATTAGATTCACTGACAAATCATCCTTGTAAAAGTACAACCATCTCTTAATGTACCTAGAAGCAAAATTTATTCCAGTATGCAATCCTGGAAATTATCTAGCTATAGCACAATGACCTTTATATTTAAAATTACGTTTATCTATTGTCATATGGAAATGCTCATTAACCCCTTGAGTGCTGCCGAGGTGTGTGTGACTGGCCGTGTCATCCTGTCCTTGGGGCCCCCAATCAGTGTACCTGCGCTGGCAGCCACTTCTGCGGACTACTGTGCGTGCCTGAGCTCTCCACTTGTCTGTCCTCGCCCTGTCCTGAATATTTCTTGAACCACAGCGGTCGTGACAGTCTTGCAGTTAGTGTGACTGCTGACATTACAAATAAACACAGGATATATGGATACATTTCTTTGTATCTGGAGATGAATTGTTCGACAGACCTAATGTACACAAGTTCTCGTACCTGACACAAATGGAAATCTGCTAAAGATATTTTGCTCGCTGTCACCGATCAGTGAAGAGTGCGAGCATTCCAAACACAAAGGTCCACAACATGAAAAAAAACCTTTTGTACCATTTAACAGATTTAGGCACAGATACAACAGAGCTTAACAGCATATCAGAGTGGTCTACTGCTCCCATATTTTCACTGTAATCAACAAACCATTACAGCTTCATTACTTTTTCGCCAGTCATCCTGTTTGTCTTTCCTGTGTCATGCATTTCTGTAGTGTTGCAGGTAATCAGCATGAACACTTCTCTCTTGTCGCACTACTTGATGACAAGCTTTACGTCAGTTGACATAAACTCTACTTCTCCTCGTTTCAGTTCCTTTTGTAGCTTCAGAAAGTTGTGCCTGTTCCTAAGTACAGTACTGCATGCTGCTGTTCTCTGGTTGGGAAGCCAGAGGAACAAGGCTGGACTTGCATTCCAATTGTCGACATACAGAGTATGTCCACATTCAAGGTATTCATTAGTGTTGCCACAATATCACCACATTTCCCCAAATTACAGACTTTGTTTTGTTGTTGTGCCTGTGTATACAATAAATTTCAAGACGTATCCAGTTTTACATTCACACTACATGAATGTTTTGATTCCAAATCTACTTCATTTCGAAGGAATGTATTGTTTAAAAGATAAGCGACCTTTGAACAATAATAGGCTTTCATCAACACAGGGTTTTCTGTATGGATTAAATGCACTGTGGAACGCCACACGAACTGCATCAGTTATTTTCCTAATTTTAAACAAACTGTCATCTCCACAAGTGGCCGAGTTGTCACTAAAATGTAACATTCTCAAAAGTAGCATAAAATGATCACGGGACATAACTTCGCCAACAATTGGAGTTCTCAGAAGTACATCTCTGGATCAATATTCCTTTATTCTCAACTTTTTAACACGTGCCATGAGAAGCTATACATTTCCTCAAAACATATATGTGATTCCAACATATTTGCCATGGTGAAAGTGAAAAATCGGTTCGTTTCAAGTGCTATAAATTTCAACAGATCTTCTGATAAAAAAAGCATGAAAAAGGACAGAACTCTTGAATCAGGCGCTAGTTGGCAATTATGTCCTGCAGATGAGTCATCAAATGCATCAAGTGCTGGACTGAAATCACGTTTTTGCCAATCAAATTTCTGATTCTCACTAAGGTATTGTCTTCACTTTCAGAATGGAAGTGGTCTGGCGAGCTCTCTAGGTGAAGTACGTGGAAATGTATCACTACAAGATTGTTCTGATGAACCTTCATCGTCACTACATTCATTCAAGATGCCACACTCACTGTCACTGTCACTCCTTGTGAGTACCTCCAGTATCTCTTCCTCAGTGCAACGACGCCAATGTGCCATTTGCCTGTGGAACTCAAAAGTGACAGCACTCTAAAAATACTGATGAAACAACAGATAGCTAAGCGACACCGCACAAGCAGAATGCAGAAGATCACATGAACCAGCTAGCACGAATGTCGAACAGCAACTGCGAAATCCATAGCAGAGTGTTTCCCAGATAGCAGGAACAGCGGCACAGAACAATAAATAGGCTACATCCATCCCAGGGAGTGCATGGGACAAAAGAACTTGCAACAGGCCGGCATGCAGACCTGAGTGGCTATTGATGTCCACAGACACACAGGCAGTGGATCTGGCTGCGGTGTAAGCCGCCTTTATGAATCAAGTACTGGCCAGGCCGCGCTGCCAAAGCCATCTGCAGGGTGCATGGGAAAGCCCACTTCAGTGACAAACGACGTCTGCAGGCCCCGCAGCAAGGTGGAGCGCCACAGCATATCTGCAGTCCTCAAAGGGTTAAAGAATAAAAATATTTTTCCTGTGTTTGTAGTTACCTCACCATTTAATTTAATATCTTGTCTTTATTTCTTATTAGATATTGGCTTAAAATATGGTAGGATTAATAATAATGTACTTAGATTTATCATGTAAACCGTATTGTCAACAAAGGAAACAACCCATCCATGGGGCTTCTGTTTATTCCATTATTTTTTTTTTTACATCTTATCGGAAAATTGTTAACCAATTAGCCTATTCACACCCACTTTTGATAAAAAGTATATTAAATTCCACTCTCAAACAATAAGTGATCTAACTTCTTAATTTGACTTATACATTCAACTGGTACAGATGAAGAGTCTGAAATTCTTTTCAGTACAGATGGCTGTGTTGATGTCGATACTGTTTTACCATACAAGCTTTGAACACCATATATATCATCTTGAGTTGTTTCTAAATGTGAATCATATAGTATGGATACATTATTGCTCATAAGCATCTGTGGCTTCTAAACCTAATGCAGGACCAATTTCGTGGACAAAAATTTCAAACAGATTTGCCTAATCTTTTGGTATATTCCCATCAATCTCTAAGTAGCTCAGCTCTTTGTCATCCATATGTTTCACCACAGGATCGTTATTTGTAGCTGGAAAAAATGTATGACCTATAACATTAATATTTCCATCTAGATCCTTTTGACAGTGGTTGGTTGGTTGGTTGGTTGGGGGAAGAGACCAAACAGCGAGGTTATCGGTCTCATAGTATTAGGTAAGGATGGGGAAGGAAGTCGGCCGTGCCCTTTCAAAGGAACCATCCCGGCATTTGCCTGGAGCGATTTAGGGAAATCACGGAAAACCTAAATCAGGACGGCCGGACGCGGGATTGAACCGTCGTCCTTCCGAATGCGAGTCCAGTGTGCTAACCACTGCGCCACCTCGCTCGGTTTTGACAGTGGTGACCATGTATTTCATAATTATGCACATGTCTTTTATTTGTAAATAAATTATCAGTATTATGGTCATCTTGATGGAACTGGATCTCAATATACTTTTGCCGTGAATGAAATGCAGGCTTTGTTACTTGTAATATCTTTATAGTTGTACCTTTACAACACCATTCTATATTTTTCTTATTTCATTTATACATAATTGTTCTGTAGTCAATATTTATATCTTTTACACCACATAATGGCTTATTCATAAAATATAATGTTTCTTTATGTATCTCACCATTTATTTCTAGACTGTGTGGGTCCTTAGACAACATTACTGCCTCACTAAACAGAACATCAGTCACTTTAGTATGATTTGTATCATCCTGAATATCTATGTAATCATAATCATTTAAATATTTCACTGCTTCACTCTTTTCACGTGTTACTATTTTCACAAACTAAGATAGTAGAAATTACTTTGTTTATAAAGCCGTAAAATACTATAAAATTGAAGAATAAGTATTTTTTATAAAATGTATTGCATTAAATGGAGACAGTCATCAATAACAGCTTACATATAACATTAAACAAATTTTCATGTTTATTGTTGAGAAAAGTAATCCATGGCTTTATGCAAATGAAATTGCTGATCTTTCAGGATGTGAAACTGCCAGGATAGCAATTAGAGACCATGTTATACGAAACCGTTTGTGAAATATACGAAATTTTCAGTAGCTCTGAAATGGAACTACCTAAAAATGTACAAAAATCAACTAAACTTGTCAATGAGATTGGTCTATATTCTTTCGTTATAAGATCCAAAATGACTCTCACAGAAAATTTCCGAGACCAGGTTTATGCTGACGTTTTACCATCAGTTCATAAACATGGAAAATATAGGATTAAAGATTAATGATGTCACTTAGAAAATTACAGATAAATACATAGAAATCTCAAACTAAATAATTGATGATCATTCAGATAGAGTACAAGAAAGAAGCAGAGAAAAGATATTTTATTATCTGATTTTTTCCCTCAAACATTCGATGAGAAATTAAGACCAACATTTGATCATTTAAAATAATTTGATGAAAATTACAAATACATAATTATAATGTCAATAGAGCCTAATAAAAGTATTTACAAAGGCAACTGTATAGAATCGATAGAAATGTAAATTGTGAAGACATGTTACCACCTAATTATCTTTATAAGTCAGTAAATTTATATCAATAAATTAAAGAAATTACAAGAATTGTTTGTTACCACAGTTATTTCAATATTTTGGATAATGATACACGTGAACAGTTGATTAATTACGTAATTAACCTTTATTATGTATCATTTTTTTAATATCATGCCTACACCTTGGGCAAGTGGAATGATATGCATCTATTTACTATTTATTAATTAATTCATAATGAAAAGTATGTTGACATTTAGTTTTTACAACTGATAATCTTGATCGATGAGGCATTTACAATAATCTATGTCTATAGTTGATAGTTTTTTATAAGATGCTAGTTTTCTTTCTAAGAATGATTCAGATAAAATTTGAAATCTTAAAAAGTTTTCCAGTTAACTTAGTTTTATATTCTGTTATAAAATCCACAGGTAATTTTTTTGTATGTGACTTATCACCCCAGTTTAATTTATCCTGAAATCCTCTCATAAAATCTTCAGATAATTTTCGATTCATACAAGATTATACCAATCAAATTTATCTTAAATTTCTCACAGAAGGTTTTCAGGTAATTTTTGATCACTGACAAGTATTCCCAATTCTATTTGTCTTGAAAATGTCGAATAAAATCTTCGGATAATTCTTGATGTGTCCTTATATTATTCCAATTCACTTTATTCTGATACTCTCTCATAAATTTTTCAGATAATCCTTGATTCCCTCAGACATAAAACTATTCTAATTTCATTTGAACTCCTCTTATGAAACTGTTAGTCGGTGTGGCTTGTGTGTTTTCATTCCAATCTGTTCTATTTTGAAATTCTTCTTATAAAATCTACAGATAATTTCTCTTTATTTAATGTAACTGCCCATTACATTTTTTTTTAATATGCTCTACAGATAATTTCCCTTTGTTTGATATAATACTTCAGTCTAATTTCTCATGGAAGTCTCTTATGAAATGTTCCATTAAATTGCAATATTATACTGCATTGCAATCTAATTTTCCTTGAAATTCTCTCATAAAATATTGAGATCAATTTCATGTCTGTGATAAAGTATACCAATCTATTTTACCTTCAATTTCTCTAAAGAGAAACCTTTGGATAGGCTTAGGCATAGTATTAATATAAATTCTTGAATCCCTCCATTCTGTATCATCCTTTTTATTATAATCAACAATTTTATTTCTGTAAGTTTCAGTTGCTGTTGAATATAATTTATTTGACGTTTAAAAGAAGTATTTCCAAAATTGGTAAGCAGTTATATAAATTATTCCTTTTCTAGTCTATAACATCCTTTAATGCCTAGGTCTTTCAATTTAGCTTTTAGTTCCTTTACATTTAAAACAAGTATTTTCAAAATGATTAGTAATCAATGCAATAAACTAACATCCATTTATACCTAGGTGTTTCACATTAGCTTTTAGTTCCTTTATATTAGAAGCAGTCTTTGCACTGCATGCAGTCTACAGGCTGTTGTTAATAAGATCAATAAGGTGTTGTTTTCTGAGTTCAAAATAACCTCTTGCTCCTAGTTTTTTTGTCTAGATTCTAATTCTTTTACTTTTAGGCTGTTTGCCAATAAGAAACATTTTTATTGCAGTAATATAAAACTGTCTGTTTATTATTTGGGAAAACGTTATTGTTTACCAAGGATATTTTATGTTTTCTTAAGTATGGTATTTCGAAGGGGGTGATGCAGGCCTTTGAAAAATTAATAATATTTAATAAAATACTGATAAAATTATATTCTTAAAAAGGAATGAATTCCAGGTACAGCTGCTTCAAAAGCACCTGCAATTAGTATTTTTGAATGTATTAAAAAGAGAGCAGTTATCAGTTAAATTTAAACAGTTACTTTTATGATATTTCGATTACTTTATTTGAAGAAAAACTTTATTAATTACTAACGGTTTTTCATGTTATACTTATTATGTGACTCCAGGGTTCTCAAATCATAACCATGAAAATATCAAACAAATTAAGACATATTAATTTTTTAAATTACTACAAATTACAATATACTGGAATAAAATTAATGGACCATTACATTTAGAAAACAAATATATTCAAAACAAAGCCTAAAACTCACTCTTAATAATTTAGTTCACGAAATATTCATCCTTCACCAGCTAGCAATTATAGGAAACTTGTAATGAGCTTAAGAAACAAAGCTGCTTTGAAGTGAAGGACTATTATATAAGACTTGAAAATATGTTTCATGATTAATTGAAATATACAAAAGAACATGAAGTCATTCAGTCTTAACAACTAGATCTATAATTTCAAAATTAAATATAAGTAGAAGAAGAACAAAAAGAAAAATCTGATTTTCAACTAGAAGAAGAGAAAGGAAAGAGTGTAAATTTAAGGAAATAAACTACAATGAATCAAAAATACAATTGAATGCCATCATTTATATCATCACAATTGATAATGTACAAAAAGATCATTTCCTTAAAGTTGTTGAATGAACAGTTCATTGAATGAAATCTAGATTACCTGCATACAATACAGGGAAGAATCCTCATATAAAATTTTATGTGCATCTACGAGAATAAACAACTATAAAGTGACTGAAGAAAGTTTAAGTCTGCATTTTACAGTTTCATAATGGAAGAAGATAAATAACTATACAAAAATCATTTTGATGACAAAATATTAGTTACATAGATTTGTTGAGGAACACATTAATTCATTTCTACAGAAAAATTATGTCCATAATGAAGAAATTACCGATAAATTACATGACAGTGTTCTAACACCTGCAGAATATATTCAAACTGTTGTTATCACTGAACCACTCACAACTAATAAAAACAATTAGATAGTTAACAAAACTTTGTTAGATGACCCACCTAGAGAGAAACTACCAACATTTATTTCTGAAATCTACAAAGAATATCCTGATAAAATGAAGGAGCTTAGGAAAACACCCAAAAATCTTTTTTAATCTAATGGATATACAAGTAACGGAAATATGAAGAGTGGGATACATGATGGCTCTGTGACTACTTTAATAGAAACTAATACAACTTTTGAAATATATTTTAAGTACCATAGTAGGTAACTTACATTTGTTTTTTAAAGTGTTCATAAAAAGTGCAAATTTCTCTCCATTTAGATTTATAAAGAAATCAAATTCTCATCAGCTAATTGGTCTATGAATGTGGATACATGATAGTCATGATAACTTAGAGATAGATAACATGTAAGGGTTAATTTTCTCATTCATATTGAATGGTATATTCATAGACCTGGAGAACAGCGTGTAACTTTTTTAATATAGGTATATAATGTGGTTGATTCACCCTACCCACTAAACTTTTTTTACCCAACTATTATGTGAATCATCAGATCCCAACAATTGAACATACACTGTATCTCCTTTGTTTCTTAATACCTTCTCAACAAGATATATATCTGGATATTTTGTCTTCTGCAGCTCAGTGATTCGATTAGAGTGAATAACACCTTCAACTTCAAAATTTCTTTTGCCCATTTACTGTATTAACTTTCCCAAAAATACCTTTAAGTTTATTGATGGCTTATAATTTTTTCATTAAGTTCCATTGGCTTCATTTTTATTATTGAATATTTGGCATTATTGTATTCATCAACCAATTTTTCAGCTACTTCGATCCATCTATAATTTATTTATAAGTCAAATTGTTTCCATGTCTTCTCTTGAAGTGTTGTATTAAATCTTACTACAAAAGAAGCATCTAAGTCAGTAAAAGTTGAATAACGATTAATATTATATTTTTTCATAAATTCTTGAAACTCTTTATTGTAGAACTGTTTACCATCATCCGTTTTAAATTGTTTGAGTTCCCTCTCTAAATATTGTTTGAAACACATCAACCACATTTTTGTTAGTTTCATCTTTAACTGGAATCTACCAAGCACATTTTGAAAAAATGTTTTTGAAGTTCCTTGCAATTTACCAGACTCCATTTCCACTAAATCAGATGGCCATCAAGCATCAAAACCAAGAAAGATGGCTTTTCTCCTCTTACATTTTTTTCTCATTGCTTTATGTAATTCACTAATGTTTCCCTCACAGACGCTGCTGGAGCAATCTTTAGACTGAATTCTATTACCTACAATCTATTTAACAAATTTACTCTTCTTAGTTTTACAATTCTATACTAAATCCATCCAGCGTTTGTCTTACATTTATTGTTGTTACTTTGTGAGGATTGCACCTAACAGTAAATCTTTTGCACTTCGAGAACCAGATACATTCTCCATTTAAATAGATGAAATAGATAATAAGATTTCAAATTATTGCTCCATTCTACTATCATCATTTGATTCTAAAAACAACTCACCAAGTAAGAGTAATTCATTTGAAACAGGTACAGCTTTGATAGACTGATTAAAGGTTGTAAATAATTTATCTTTCATTTTCATTTCAAATGATGGTTTATTGAACTTGCTGAATTTAAAATCTGTATTTCATTTAGATCTTATTTTTTATGTATCTTTTAAATTCAGTAGGTGCTAGGTCACCAATTTCATTTCCCCCAAATAAAATAATTGCCTTGCCTTTTACAACAAGTCCAAATGTGTTTTTTAATATTTCATCACCAGTAACAAAATTAAATTGCAATTTATTATTGTCACATATTCAAGCATGAAGACTACTTGACTGGTAGAAATGTGGTGTCAAATCTGTCTTTGAGAAGTAATATATAACAGCTTTTTTGTATTTCTCCTATTGCAAAGTAATTTGTTAATGTGTTACAGTTATCACCATGAAGTTGATTAATTTTTTCATTAAGATGTGCACTAGTGACATAGTTATTAAGTTGTGTTAGAATACTTGTATATTTAGGTTTTGCAGAATATTCATTTTCTAAGTATTTTTTACTAACTGCATACTTGTATATTTAGGTTTTGCAGAATATTCATTTTCTAAGTATTTTTTACTAACTGCATCATATCCATTTACAGGATCTCATATATCTAGTAATATTCTAACTTTAAAATTAATATAATCTTTAGTTACTTTAAAAATCTTACTTGATGGTTTCTGAAATTGTTTAATAAGGTTCTCTATTTTTAGATCAACATCTTTTCTATTTTTCATTTCTCAGCTATAATTTGGCATTTTATTTTATCATACTTTGCTTATTTCTCTTGTTTACAAAAATGCCCATGTACTATATTCAAAATTCATTAAACTAAAAATTACCTGACATCAATTTTAAAACAAATATACACAAATGGCCACAAATAAGAGAATTAAAATTTTGTATTCACTGTCTGTTACAGAACAACTCATTTGAGCCAAGGTATTTAACCACTTGTTTAGGAATATTTCCTCCTGTGTTGTTATTTCATAAGCAGTTTTTCAGTTGCAAGACATCCACACGGTGTATGACTACAGTTTTGTACAGCTTCATACATTTGATTTATTTATCAGGTTTGTGTCAGCTGCTAAACAGACATTAACACATTTCAATCCATTGAATCTCACAGAAAGCTGGACATTGCATGATGTAAACTAAGCTGCCTCTACAACACACAGCATGATAGGAATAAAACACACAGGTATGTAAAATATACCATCAGTATAGGATGATGTACTGAAATAAGCACACAGTTGACAGCACAATCCACTTTGTCAATTTTACCAGTTGCTCCATAATTTCAATGCCAGACAGTGGTACAACCAGATGATTCCTAATTTCTATATCATCGCTAAACTATCCCTCTCTTGCTTTGGATCTACCATATACTAGACTGCAAATACAGATAGATGACTATGCAGTATGTCAGTTTGGTGATCTACACCAAAGTACACCAGACGGCATCATATGCTGATGCAGTTAGGTTATATACATACCGAGTGATTATAGTTAAACTTTTCCTATTTAACACATTATAACATTTAAAGTAATTACTGTACAAATACGAAACTTGGTAGCATTAACGTCCAGAGTATTGGGTGCATGATTCCCATGCATCACAGCATCACTGTCCAGTTCCAATTATGGCCGCCAGGTGCTGTGATCAATCATCATGATTATCTCACACCCATCTGATCAGTCATAGTGCACTTGTTGATGAGTCAACATGAACTTAGAGAAAAGGAGCATGGTATTATTGGTGAAGCTCTGTGGTCAAAGCAACAGTAATGCTGCAGATGCACTTCAAGAATATCGCCAGCAGAAATATTAGAGAAGGGTTCTCTTTCTCCACCTGCTGTATGGAGCATGGCGAAGTCTAATCAACTGGAGAACTGGGCATCGCTCCAGGACGAGGCCAACGACTACTTGCACCACAGGTGGTTGGTGAAATCGTTGTTGCTGTGGCAGACAATGCTGGTCGCAATTCTCGATCGTCAGGGAGAGTGTGTGCTGTGTCGTGACACTTGAACATCCTGTGGTCCACTGCATGGGAGGTCCTTCAAACCATTCTCAAATGGTATCTGTACAAGATCCATATCGTTCAGCAGCTTGCACCACAGGACGCACAACATGTTCGCTTCACGCTCCACTTTCTAACAAGGGTTGAAGTTGACGAAGGATGGTCTGAGACCATCCTATGGATAGACGAAGTTCATTTGTCTCTGCCGGGTGAGGTGAACACACAGAATTGCAGAATGTGGGGACCTTCACCTCCAGTCACTGTGCACGAAGTTCCTGTGCATGGTGAATGTTTACAGTATGGTGTGACTTTACAGCTACATTCGTTATTGGCCCATTGTTTTTCGAGGAGGTTGGCGCTCAAGGACCAAAGATGTGCACTGTCACAGGCCAGCGTTACTGTGATACGCTTCGTCAGCATCCCATACCCGCCCTATAGGAGTGAAACGCATTGAATATAACAGTTTTCATGGAAGATGGGGCCCTACCGCACACCACCGGTGAAGTTCACTTGCTTCTCCAAAAAATACTTGAAAACGATCGAATTATCAGCTAATTGTTTCACTATCATTTCTGGTTGTTTGGCTACCTGAAAGACAGAGTTTACCAAGAGAACATTCACACATGTGTTGATCTGGAGTGTAGCATATCAAGAGATGCCAACTCTCCATGTGTGAGTGGCAATCACAGAATATTCTCACATAGGAGATTCACACATTCCCCACGCATTGTCCTTGACCAACCCTCCCTGCAACATGGTCACCAATTTAATCTGCAGCTGACCAGATGTTGGAGTGTACTATACCCACTGCATTCCGTGTCTCATAAGTGAGCATCGTGAGCTATGTCCATAACTCTCGTTCAGCGAAGACTATTCCTCACCAGTCTTACCTGTTGCAGCCATCCAAGTGGACAAGATCTCTCAACGGACAGGTATGTCGAGGAAGCTATCACCTCTTATCGATGTGTAGGTAACCATTGGAGTGTTATGGTGACATAACAAATGATTAAGAAGAAATGTGTGGTTTATATACACTCCTGGAAATTGAAATAAGAACACCGTGAATTCATTGTCCCAGGAAGGGGAAACGTTATTGACACATTCCTGGGGTCAGATACATCACATGATCACACTGACAGAACCACAGGCACATAGACACAGGCAACAGAGCATGCACAATGTCGGCACTAGTACAGTGTATATCCACCTTTCGCAGCAATGCAGGCTGCTATTCTCCCATGGAGACGATCGTAGAGATGCTGGATGTAGTCCTGTGGAACGGCTTGCCATGCCATTTCCACCTGGCGCCTCAGTTGGACCAGCGTTCGTGCTGGACGTGCAGACCGCGTGAGACGACGCTTCATCCAGTCCCAAACATGCTCAATGGGGGACAGATCCGGAGATCTTGCTGGCCAGGGTAGTTGACTTACACCTTCTAGAGCACGTTGGGTGGCACGGGATACATGCGGACGTGCATTGTCCTGTTGGAACAGCAAGTTCCCTTGCCGGTCTAGGAATGGTAGAACGATGGGTTCGATGACGGTTTGGATGTACCGTGCACTATTCAGTGTCCCCTCGACGATCACCAGTGGTGTACGACCAGTGTAGGAGATCGCTCCCCACACCATGATGCCGGGTGTTGGCCCTGTGTGCCTCGGTCGTATGCAGTCCTGATTGTGGCGCTCACCTGCACGGCGCCAAACACGCATACGACCATCATTGGCACCAAGGCAGAAGCGACTCTCATCGCTGAAGACGACACGTCTCCATTCGTCCCTCCATTCACGCCTGTCGCGACACCACTGGAGGCGGGCTGCACGATGTTGGGGCGTGAGCAGAAGACGGCCTAACGATGTGCGGGACCGTAGCCCAGCTTCATGGAGACGGTTGCGAATGGTCCTCGCCGATACCCCAGGAGCAACAGTGTCCCTAATTTGCTGGGAAGTGGCGGTGCGGTCCCCTACGGCACTGCGTAGGATCCTACGGTCTTGGCGTGCATCCGTGCGTCGCTGCGGTCCGGTCCCAGGTCGACGGGCACGTGCACCTTCCGCTGACCACTGGCGACAACATCGATGTACTGTGGAGACCTCACGCCCCACGTGTTGAGCAATTCGGCGGTACGTCGACCCGGCCTCCCGCATGCCCACTATACGCCCTCGCTCAAAGTCCGTCAACTGCACATACGGTTCACGTCCACGCTGTCGCGGCATGCTAGCAGTGTTAAAGACTGCGATGGAGCTCCGTATGCCACGGCAAACTGGCTGACACTGACGGCGGCGGTGCACAAATGCTGCGCAGCTAGCGCCATTCGACGGCCAACACCGCGGTTCCTGGTGTGTCCGCTGTGCCGTGCGTGTGATCATTGCTTGTACAGCCCTCTCGCAGTGTCCGGAGCAAGTATGGTGGGTCTGACACACCGGTGTCAATGTGTTCTTTTTTCCATTTCCAGGAGTGTATGACGGAGCTCCAGATAGAAGGAGTTTGAAACATTTTGCTTAAATCAATTGCACTATCAACTCTGGAGTATTATTCCAGCGTCTGGAGTAGTAGCAAGAAGATACCAGCACAAGAGAAATAATCATTTACCAGCCACATGCACTCCTATGGCTACATAGGTCTACACTTGAAAATGCTATATTGTTAAAGCCATACAGTTTCTGCAGTATTAGTCATGTAGGATGCAATGCTCGTAACACCCTAATGGAGGACATATATGTCCAACTTTTGACATGCGACCACTATGCCTATTTTAAACCCAATCACTACAGTGAAAAAGTTTAAGATGATAAAAATACTTTCTTCCACATGGTTCTGGTGTTGTGGGAAGTGACTGAGCTGTTCCTCACTACGAAGGTATGGTCAGTGTAGATCCGCCACTAGACTTCCTTATAAAGCAACTAGAATGAAGTCGGGGAATACAATGCCCTTAACATTCGAATGTAGGAACTGAAGGTCGAACATCAGACATATGAGTAACCTGCATGTCTCATACCCCTATCGCTACTGTAACAAACTTTAAAATGATAAAACTACTTTCTTCTACACTATTCTCATATTTTAAGAAGCGACCTCACAACAAAGATATCATGGGTGTATATCCGCCACTCGAGATACTTATAACCCTACTAGAATGAAGTTGGGAGATTGTGGTTCTGTCTCTTAGAAAATTGATGGATTTTATATGTCTTTTTAAGTCAGAAACGTACGTACCCTTAATCAGATTTCCTGCATCAGTCATGCTTATTAGTAGTAGTTGTGGTTTTGGCAAATGTGGCTGTGCCTCACTAGGATACAGAGCGAGGAAAAAACGACAAGAATATTTTGGATAGTTGATACACTGAGTTAGCACCCTGCTGCACAAAATGCTCACAAAGACACAGCGGCTTCTTACAACTGAGTAAGCACCACAATCAATAGCCAAAGGAGATGTAACAGTCTTATTGCCACTTAACAGTAGCATCACTACGACCCTGGTAGCATTTCTCTTGCGCACGGAAGTCATGGTCTGATGGTAGGTATTTTTGCTCATGTGTAGATTATTACCGAAATTTCGTGCTAACACCACTTCTATAGAGTACACTCTCGGCACACTATTAAGTCTGATATATGTTTCATCAGTTCACTTTCTTACAGAACACTCTATGAAATGGTTTAGGTCTGCTGGCCGGGGTGGCCGAGCGGTTCTAGGGGCTACAGTCTGGAAACGCGCGACCGCTACGGTCGCAGGTTCAAATCCCGCCTCAGGCGTTGATGTGTGTGATGTCCTCTGGTTGGTTACGTTTAAGTAGTTCTAAGTTCTAGGAGACTGATGACCTCAGAAGTTCCATCGTGCTCAGAGCCATTTCAACCATTATTTGGTTTAGGTCTGATAAACACATTGTTTCTTCCCCTTAATACTTAAGCAATAACACTGTTTGTGAGAGCCAGCCGTAGTTCTGTAATTTATACAGGGTGAGTCACTAACTATTGCCACCTAGAATAACTCCGAAAGTATGACAGTAGCTGAATAGTTTGTGGGACAAATGTTGCATGGGACAACGGGAGCGATAATATGACGGTGGTTTATTGTTGATAAGTGGGACCGCGTCAGAGATATGAAGGTCAACTTTGTTCTTTTTTAAATGGAATGCTCTAGTTGGTACTTATTTTCTGGTAGCGGCTATCGAGACGAATCCAATGATGTGTAACAGTAAGGTCTTTGAAGGCCAACGAAGATCACGAAGGTGGCATGAACGTCCATTTACAGAAAGTGTTCGAAGTGATGACCATTGGTATCAGTGCAGTGCTGCAATCTTCTTATCGTGGATTGAGTGGTATTCCTTATCACTTAGGTACTTACCGAAGCACATGCTGTGACAATTCTCTCTCGTATATCGTGAAACAAGCAAATTTTCGACGAATACGGCGTATCCATGTAACGTGCCATTGACATGTAAACACCAGACGACGCTTTCACAATACAGCGCTAATAGGAACGGTAAGACTAGTAACGTCGAATCAAGCGAATATGAATGCTGTATTCCTTCGAAGAACAAGTCGATATGCTTTTCATTCACGGAGAATGCCAACGAAATTCAGTGAGAGCTAGAGACTTATACGCTGAAAGATATCGTCAACGTACTCACCCTACACGTCGTGCATTTAAATACGTGTATGATAAATTAAGGACAACTGGATCTTTAACGCATCGGAAATATATTCGGCAAAGGAAAGTTACTAAAGAGGAAACAGAAATTGGTACTCTTGCCACTGTGGTTCGAGATCATGGTGTTAGTTCTTGTCACATCTCAAGGGAATCTGGCATGAGACCGAATAGTGTTGTTCGTGTTCTGCATCGCCATAAATACCATCCTTTCCATATCAGTCTCCATCAAGAATTAACTTGCACGGATTCTATGCGTCGCGTTGAAATCTGCCGATGGTGTCAACTTCAGATTCAGAGGGATGATACATTTATTAAATTGATTTTATTTACTGACAAGGCTATAGTCACGAACGATGAAAATGTTAATTTGCATAACATTCATTATTGGGCAACTGAAAACCCATGCTGGCTGCGGCAAGTTGCACACGAAAAACCGTGGTCGATGAATGTATGGTGTGGGATTCTGAAGGACAGAATTATAGGCCCCTATTTCATCGAAGAAAATCTTAATGGTACGAAGTACACCACATTCCTACAAGAAACGTTAGGTGTGTTATTGGAAGAAATACCTTTAGGAACAAGGAACAGAATGTGGTGTCAACACGGTTGGTGCCCGGCACATTTTTCGCTGACGGCTAGAAATCAGTTGCACAAACAATTCCCGTATCGTTGTATCGGACGCTCGAGATTTGTCGTGGGCTGCTCGTTCGCCAGACTTGACGCCTCTGCATTTTTTTCTTGTGGGGATTCGTAAAAGACACTTCTTATACAGACATTCCAACTATACCTGAAGATATGCTAGAGAGAACTGTCAGAATATGTGCTTCGATAAGTGCTAATGGGATAAGGAATGCCACTCAGTTCATGATAAGCAGACTGCAGCACTGCATTAATACGAATTGTCTGGAAATTATCGCCAGATCGCGAGTTACTTAGAACCTTAACGAAGTTGCTTTCCCTAAGTATGATCACATTGCAGTATGTGACTGTGGTATCTGCGCCTTCGCACGTTGCTTTGGTAGTTCGATTTCTTATACTTTCAACGTTTTTATGATGGATATCACCTGGGGAATGCCTTAGTTCTCTTGAGGTAGCAAGGTAAAGAGAAAATCTGAAGTACTGAAATTTATTTTCAATTACTGCTGGTTACATTAGGTTATATAGCATTTTTGTGATAAAATCTACGTTTAAGAATATTTGAAACGATTATTTATTTTGTAAATACACATCGCAACAGATGCCAGTCTTTCAAAACCCTGTAATTGCCTCCCACTGCGACCATAAATTTTAAATTTGGCTCAAAGAGGCGTACAGCCTTCTTTTTTAATGATCCAAAAGCCTGACGAGCTGTGACTTGGCTGTCGGATTCGGCGATGCTTCAAACAGCAAGCTGTCGACACGTGCGAAAAAGAAGGCCTCAGGTAACAATTTCATGTGAGCTGTAAGGTGGGTTAGTGGTATTGCATAGGCACCAAATTTCCCCACAATTCTGTCCAGTGCCAACGTGGATGTGTCACACGATGCGAACGTCATTACAGCCCATGTTAACCATATTTAACCTCTTCATTTGACTTCTCCGTGATGGAGGTCGGAACCGCAAAGCCCAGCGTTGAAATCACGCGGAATTCTTACTGTTGGCCGAGAAAATATTTAAGACACTCCGACACTCGACACGAAAAGGCCTGAGAGAGAGTAACATAAGGGGCGTCAATGGAACAACCCGTTTCCCTGAGGCGTTGACTGCCCCACGTTTCACCATCGCAGTGCGACGGACAACAGAAAGACGTTCTTGACAACCATGGCACGGCTGACATCCTCGGATGTTTCAACCCTTTTCCTAGAGACTCGTTGAATCTGATCGTACTCCTTTGGACTGCAGCGAGAGTGCAATTTTTGCTCTTGTGTTTGGGCTGGAAGCTCTAGCGACAGTTAAAAATCATTTGACGAAGTCTGGACGTGATCCACAGCAGCAATGAGTACTTACCATTTTTCAGGCCTCCTGTTTTCCGACCACCTACAGTACGATCGTGGAGGAGTGCAAAATTAACATGCGTGTGATTAAAACGTAGAAAGGTCTCTCTCTCTCTCTAATACCCCCCCCCCCCCCCAGTATCGACAACATCCTCAGTAGTGCCACACACGAGCGCCTTTGTTGAACACGTTACAAATGAACCTGCCACAAATTTTGACGCCAATCGAGGGAGAGGGGGGCGGGGGCGCGTGTCTGCTGTAGCGCCTGAGGCTTAGGCCACCCCTTCGACATACTTTTGGTGTGGTTTGCCTACCATCAGGCTTCAAAGCAGCCAACAGGCTGAATTGGTGTTGAAATTTCTGACAGGTACATTTGTAACGTCCGATTCCCGTTAGACCACCGAAATCAAGCGCTGTCGGACTTCATCTTGGATGGGTGACCGTCTGGTCCGCCAAGCGCGTTTGGCAAGCGGTGTCCCCTCAGCCCTTGTGAGGAAATTTGAGAACCTGCTTGACTGAAAACTTGATTGAGAAGTAGCGGCTCTGGTCACGAAGACTGGCAACGGTCGGGAGAACGATGAGCAGACCACACGCCACTTCATATTCACATCATGTGACACCTGTAGGTTGAGGAGGACACGGTGGTCGGTATAATCCGTTGGACCTTCCAAGACCTGTTCCGACTGAGAGCTACATTTGTAATGTGCTCAACGAAGGTGCATGAGCGATTCTGGGGGTACTGGCGAATGGTGGGAGGGGGGGGGGTTGCTCTCAGAGGGACTTCTTGCCATTTTATTCATGTACATGTTAATGCTGAACTGCCCTGTCATTGAGCCACAGGACGGTGAAACACAGGGGGCTGAAACAGCAATAGTTCACTTTTCTACTTTAGATCGCGTTCAGATTTCGTCGAATGCTTTTCTAGTGGTTCCATTCTGTATACGAGAGGACGTTAAAATTTCAGAGGATACAGCCTCACAATATTTTTAGAGAAAGACTGAAACGTCCGAGGATGCCAATTGTTAAAGGCCGCCAAGAACGTGGGCCTGTTGCTCATTGCAGTGCGAACTGTCGTTGTCGACAGCGAAATATTTGGCTATCAACACCGCAGGGAAAGGGGTGCTTTCATTGACGCCCCTTATGCCACTCCCTCAGGTCTTTCCGTGTCGATTCTGAGCAGCGGTATCTCTCAAATGTTTTCCTCGTCCATCACGAGAAAACCACATGATTTCAGCGCTGGATATAGAGGTTCTGACCAGCATCACATAAACATCAAAGGAAGAGGTGAAATGTAGTTACGACGGGCGGTGGCGACCTTCTCGTCATGTGACACGTTCATGGTGGCGTTGTCCACCATCGTGGTGAAATCTAGCGCCTATGTGACATCATTAACCCTCTTATAAATCACCTGAATATCTGAGCTTTTTGCATACGTCGACACTTTCCTGTCTGAAGCGTCACCGAGCCCGAGGGTGACGTTGTAGGGTGCAATGTTTTGCCCCTTTACAGAGGAGGATTGTAGGCACCATCGAGCCAAACTGCTTACTTTTGCGTCGCAATTTCTGAAAATTGTGGTGTTTCGAAAAAGTTATCCTTGAGTTTTCTTGTGCCCTGTAGTTAAATTGCATTTCTCCGTGTCACAAAAATACTGAAGTCATTGACCTCACATACTTCACAGACACAAAAAGGACAAAAAAAGAAAACACCATATGGCTAGATCTGAATGCGGAATACGAAAATTAGAGACTGTGCTTTAACACGATTTATGTTTCAGCTCGAAATTTTTTATTTATTTCATCAATATCACTTCATATAAAGTCGTGCTCTTACCAGAGCTTACCTTTTTCAAGTTATTCCAGTGTGATGTAGTGTAGTCTCCATGTCTATTTGTCCTTTTCTTGTGGTTTTAGCCTACTAACGTGACCCTTAACTTCTTAGTTAAGCAGGAGCCAATAAGAAATTTTTTCAGGAGGTAATGTGATGTGCGCAATGAGTGTATTTAAATCGTTACTAAGCCTTTAATAGTCTACAAGTTGAAACGAAATTACAGTTAGCCTTGTCCACTGGGGCACATGCGGCCACAAGGGGCGCTAAAATTTAGTTATCTGTTTTCACAGTTACTTCTTCATAATTCACGTGTCAATATTAAGATAGTGTAGGGGGGTCGTTAGCGTGAAACAGCCAAGATATAAGTTACGAGCAAAATGAGCCAACTGCGGCGTACTGCATAGAAATTCCGTTCCACGCTCACCTAGGGTAAACTCTTCGTCTTACTTCGTTTCCTCTCTGCCTTAAACTGTCTGAAAATCGGAAAGCTCGTTCACCAGACGATTTTTGTTGCTACTGACAAAACATGACTAGCATCTATATTGCAATCATTACGAGTAGGCGATATTTTTCTTCCCGCTGGTTTTTATGGAACGAATTACAGTTTTGCTTAAGAATGATATATCTGCCACTTTGCTGTTGGAAATTTCTGTTCCTTGCTTCACATTCCCATCACATTTGTATCTCGTTTCATGTTATCAGAATCTGGAATCGAGCTGCACTGCAACGATTTTCTTGTTTAATTATTCTTACAACTTTTCTGTTCCATTTTTTCGCCATTGCGAAGAATTCCCTTGCAATTTTGGCTTCGCAATTTGAAATTATATGTTATTCACAGCATACGAAATTTGATTACCAAACACGAACATCCACAAACAGTGTTATGTTGTCTTTTTCCTTTGCGTTGTTACATATTAGAGGCGGTGCCATTGCAGTCATTGATAAGGGAAATTGTTTCTACAAGTGTGTAATACTAAAATAGACGTAATTTACTTGTAAAGTTAGCGACGTCAGGTGCTGCCAAAAAAGTGAATCACCTCCAGTGAATGAGGCTTTTTTATTTTCCAGTTTGCTTTCAGGCCGGAAAACGACAGTCGAAATAGTTTTCCTTGCTCTTTATTTATGATGTCCGAGTTGCAGTTGGTGCATCTGTATTCTACTCGTAACTGCACTTTAGACTCAAATCATATTTACAGAAATGCAAATGAAACTCGTTGGCCTACACCGAGGATTTCCACTCTCAGACATTACTGTGGCAGGCGGTGACTCCGTGTCTTCCAAAGGCGAACTTATTCGATGCCAGACAGCTTAAGGTTAACAGCTGCTAAGCAGCTGGATTCTGCAAGCCGCTAGTCTAATGCAGAATTACAAACATTACAGAATGCGTTTCGAATTGTGCAACCGTTGCTTTACTGCCCGCTTTGGTTCAGAATTATCTTGGTAGATTCACTCGATATTTTCTTGGCATTTAGTTTAACAAATTATTCTCCCTTAAGGGATGACACAGAGGTAGCAAATTCATGCTTTCGAGCCAAGAAAGCCCGTTCTTACAGAAACTGCAGGTTTCTTTGCCATTTTCGTTTGCAGATTTTCCTTCTTGGGCGCGTTTGGGACAACAAAGCGGAGCAGCTAAACGCAGTTGTATAGTAGCTTTGTACATTTCGGCTTAGCGCGTCGGGTTAGTAGGTTCTGCATGGTTCCGCTTGTACTGCAGAACCACGAGAGCTTCCTGCTTTTCCCTTTAGTAGCGTGTGAGTACTTGTGTCCGATACATTGTTGTTTGTCTCTCAACTTCTCGTGTTCGTGAATAAATTCGGTTGTCCATGGCTCCCAAGAACATTCCACATACAGGTAACATCAGTTTTAGTTCTGACAAGTCCAGGAAGGATGTGCAGCCATGTTCTTTAGAAATTCACGATCGAATTATAGACGCAAATAACGTAACCTCAGAACAGGTTCGTACAGCTTACTTCGACTCCGAATCGGCCGCGTTTCATGTCAAGTTTCTAGATATGCTTCCTGTTGATAGGATCCATTTGCGACACGGACAAGTACCTTTCACTCAATGGTTATTCTTCCGAGCGCGGATGTGGAAGCCGCTTTGTAATACATGAATGTCAGTTTGTTTAACCTTCCCCCTCCCCCCAACTGATAAGAGTTTCTTCAAGACCATTCTACTTCCGTTTGGGGACAAACAGATTAAACGTAGAGATTGTCGGTCCGCTCAACACCGTTTACAAGGTTTTAGTGGTGTTCGGACTGTGGACACGGTGGTAAAACGGAATATTCCTTCTCATTTGCAGGTATGTGGATATCGAGTACATATAATTTACACATGACAAGCAGGAATCTGCTTTATATCTAGTGAGAGTGGACACCTACGCACAAATTTCCCGCGTCATGACACGATCTTAAAATCCACTAGAGTAAGGTTAACCTTAGCGGACCTCATTCCCGAAGTCATATTGCCTAACCAAGTTGCTGTAGGATAATACGAGCCATTGATTCATGGCCCCTGCGAATTTCTGCTGTTAATCTCTCTTAGGAAAATTGCCGCTGTAGGTTCTGCGTCACCGCCACGTCCATTTCAGATCAAGCGGATGAGTAGATGGCTACAAGTAGGTGAGGAGTCGAACTATTTCTCTTCTCGTCCCTTCACAAAAGATTCCTTTGAAGGAGACCTCTCCGCTCATCGAGCCTAGACTCAATGATAACATGAGAGGTGGCGTGCCTTTACGATGCACACAGTGACTTGCCCCCTCCCATATTCGATTTGAGGAAGTATAGCAGAGTATGGTCATTACAAGGTTAGTATTGAGAACTCAGAATATATGAATATTTTCCTCTCTAATTGCATGTGGTGAAAAGTTACTATTCCTTCATATGCGGACTTCCCACACAGCAACTCTCATCACCCGGGTGGTCCGATGACAGGCTGGATTTGCTGATCTTGAAAGGGTTATGCCGACGGGTGTGAGGGAGCTGAGTGGATGCCGTCCAGATGCCGACATTGTCATAAGAGCGGGGCGACATGCCCACACGGGCCTGAAGGAGCGTCTGGGGTTAGAGATTCCGTTACTTCGCAGAAAATTAGTGAAAACGCTTTCTGCAGGGCTACGAGCGAGACGAGGGAATGACTTGTGTTCCCAGGCAGTCTTGGTGGACAAATTCACGCGTTTAGTGCAAAATCACAATTGTGATTGGCTTGATCAGGGATAGCTCCCTGACGTAGCAAATTCGGCACAGAAATTGGCACCAAGTATCTCCATCTGTGGAATAGTAGTGCTTCGGCAATAGAGTAGAATTTTCCACCGGTCTTGGAGTTGCTGATTGGCACGTTTAACCACTGCCACTGTGGTGGGGACGGTAATGTACTGTGTTCGGCTCGTACGACAGCTCTGAGTAATGTCGAGTCTCGCCTTTTGGTCAGAGTGCCACACGGGATTAGCCGAGCAGTCTAAGGCGCTGCAGTCATGGACTGTGCAGCTGGTCCCGGCGGAGGTTCGAATCCTCCCTCGGGCATGCGTGTGTGTGTTTGTCCTTATGATAATTTAAGTTAAGTAGTGTGTAAGCTTAGGGACTGATGACCTCAGCAGTTAAGTCCCATAAGATTTCACACACATCATCGGTCGGAGTAGGTTACAAGACTGAGCTCTCGCTGCTCTGGACAACCTGCCTTCCGTTGGCTGTCTAATATACTTTCATTTAACTGTAACTGTTTGATGAAGTTGCTGAAGTTTCGACTTCAATGTAACTTTCCGAGTACAGTTGGCAATTGAGCTTTCTGCGTACAAGCGGCCTATGTTGTCCGTCTTGAGCAGTTTTGGATAAAGTGGACTATATTGAAGTTACTGTGTGACTTCGCTTGTTACAATCAATCACTGTACCGTCAGTGATTGTGGGGCGAGCCTTCTTCGTCTCCCTCAGAGGCACATTTGTATTACTAGGAAGTCTTTAGTCTGGAACAACCAGACCAGGATAATTTGTTTCGGGCTATACTCGCGACATTATCATCACCACAACGGGTCGTCAAAGCAACCAGCCATCGCCTCCGGCACGCCAGATCTTGTCCTTGCAGTTAAGAAGACAGCTTGGTAATGTATGTCCGCAGCACCAGCAGTTTAGGGAATTTTGCTATGCGATAATCAGAGCTCATTAGAGCGCACCTGTTCCCGTCTTTTCTAACGTGATTCTGTTTTGGGTGTTCATTGTCTGAGTTCTCACTACTGTAGCAGAAATTAATGTTGGGTTCGCTGTGTGTTTCTCTTAAGATTTGAGTTGCAAGGAATTGGCTCCACATACCACTTGGTCATAAATGTCACAAGCTAGTTTATGGACAACTTCACCTTCACAGCACTTATTTGAGTATCCAATTTGACGTATTGAGAATGTTTCATGTGTTTTGTTTATTATTTTGTGTTTAGTCATAATAAATCAGATTGATATTTTGGACAGAACTTTCATTCTGCAGATCGGTAGAGCAACCCTTTCATTTAAGATTTGAAAGCGTCCAGCAGCCCTGCAACACTCCTTCTGAGACTGAGACAAGTTATTTGGGATGACGATGGACATGCTCAAGATTTCCGTCTATATAGACTAACTTGGCGGGCATCCCTGAGTCTGTACCGTATACCCACCCTGCTTCTGCGTCCCAGATGACGGCACAACTGTGTCGTTGGAACACGCGGTGACGTTAAAAGACATACCCTCAGCTTTCGTTTCCGTCGATTCTCAGGAGCCACACTGACCACTTATGGAGGAGTAGGATTTGCCAACTCCTTCCTCTGGGTTTGATGCTGACTTTCAGCCTTTCAGCAGGACCAGCCCCCCCCCCCCCCCCCCGCCATCAAAATCGCACGTGGCATTTGTATCCCCGCAAAGTCGCAATAAACAGAACAGCGTGCGGCGTCGGGGAAGAAGGAAAGGAACACAAAGAGCACTTTACATTCAGATTCACCCACTGACTCTGATATGGGCTGTGATACACGACCAAGATCATTTGTAAGTAACCATCTGAACTGGAATGATATTTTCACTCTGCAGCAGAGTGTGCGCTGATATGAAACTTCCTGGCATATTAAAACTGTGTGCCGGACCGAGACTCGAACTCGGGACCTTTGCCTCCCGCAGGCAAGTGCTCTACCAACTGAGCTACCCAAGCACGACTCACGCCCCGTCCTCACAGCTTTACTTCTGCCAGTACCTCGTCTCCTACCTTGCAAGCTTTACAGAAGGTCTCCTGCAAACCTTGCAGAACTAGCACTCCTGAAAGAAAGGATATTGCGGAGACACGGCTTAGCCACAGCCTGGGGGATGTTTCCAGAATGAGATTTTCACTCTGCAGCGGAGTGTGCGCTGGCTGGCATGAAACTTCCTGGCAGATTAAAACTGTGTGCCGGACCGAGACTCGAATTCGGGACCTTTGCCTCCCGCAGGCAAGTGCCCTACCAACTGAACTACCCAAGCACGACTCACGCCCCGGTCCCGAGATCGAGTCTCGGTCCGGCACACAGTTTTAATCTGCCAGGAAGTTTCAACCATCTGAACTGTTTTGGTAATAAATGGATGCACGCCCATTCTTTTCTGACTTTCAATGTGAACAGCACCAGCTCCGCTGTTAGACTTGTGACAATTTATTTACAATTCTAGTACAGACGTTATAGTTTGTACGAAGTGTTAGTTGATCATTTTTCAATTCCCAGCTTTCCTCTCTTCTTTACTGTGGCAACAGAATTATCTACTGGAACAGTGTTATTTTACAGAGAAGAGACACTGCTCACTGATTTCGAAGTTCTTGAAAGCGGCCAGGGGATAAGCTACTCTTTCTGTGGACTTGTTTTAATTCCTCTCGATACCCCTTCAGGATCTGGTCATTGCACAGACGATATAGTTTATTTATTTCGCAAATCTCCGCAGAAACTTCTGTTAGCCGGAGATTTTAATTGTGTTTTGTGTCCTGTGGCTCAGTCCCCTGTTTTAATTTCAGTAAGGAACTAAATGATTTGGTGCGGTCTTCACACATACGTAGTGCATATATCTCTCATTATCCCACCCTCGTCAGGTTTACGTATTTTATAGCTATTTCCGGCAGCAGTCTAGATATTTTTTATCTTTCTGATTCTTTATTAGGGCAACTGTTAGCGATAGTCGCGACACCCACTTGTTTCCCTGATCATTGTGTCTTAGTTTTATCCTTCAGTCATGTGTTGTAACCAGTAAAATTGCATTGCCTGCCCCTGATGTTGAACACCTCTATGAAAGGACCCTTCCCTCGAAATTATCATTCGAGAAGTTTGCGTTTCCTTATGGGATGGTGGTCAGGGCATGAGAAACAGCTGCTTCATAAAGCGCTAGTGCGTTACAGCGCTAAGAGGGTGATGGATCCCCGGCAGACCCATAAGTTTTAATTAGTCCGTCTTTGACAACTTTATGAAGATCCCAAACAAGATCCCTTACGGATTACGGAATTTAGTCACGTTAAAATTAAACTTTTTTAGTTAAAGAGACAAATAGAAGAACTCCGGGTGCGAACAAAATTCCGTACCTTCGTACAGGATGAATTTACCTCCTTACATCATCTCATCCGGTTATGGGCTCGTTGTAAATGAGCATGTATTACGTCACTCCCTCAAATCGATGGTCACGTAGTAATGTCCCAACGTGGCTCTTCCAGAGAGATCAACAACTACTTTACCGACCCCTATGTCGTTCGTGCTACTGATATGATTTTCCCTGATGCATTTACTCCTCTCCTGGACTGCGTAATTACTCCTGCCTTAAATGATGAATTTCTAAATGACTTTACTCTAAACGATACATATCGCTTTATTGTTAGTTCACTATTGCTAAATGACTGTTCGCTTCCGTGGCATACCATCAGTAACACGTGTCCTCTGGGTGGTGCTAAATAACGGTCACTTCAAGGCAAATATCTAAAGCCAAGAAGCAGAGGCAGCCAGATAATCTCAAAGACCTCCTGTCCAAAATAAATTTGTCACAAGGCAGGGTCTCGCACGGTTCTTTTCAGGACGCTGCTGCCAAAAACTTTGGACCGGTCATGAAGGTATGTCAAATCAACACTGAAGACATAAGTAAATCAAATTTCCAAGTCTCACAGAAGATTTTATCAAAGTGTAACATTGATGCTGTTGTTGTTCAGGAAAGTGCTCTGAAAATGAAGAGCAAATGAATCAGAGAGGAAAAATTCCTAGCTTTTAATTATTGGAGCAACCATCTTGCTTACGGAGTGGCAACATACGTACGATCGTCAATCAAGAGTGCACATCTATGCTTTGTATCTGATCTCAATGACATCCACGAAGTTACAGTAAAAATTGGAGTAATTAACGTATAAAAACCCCCAGCTATCTCCTGGCCTTCACAGGTCATCTCTGTATCACAGCACCCCGCCATATACCTCGTAGATTTTAAGAGCCATCACACTCAATGGAAGTATAAGGAAAGTAATGGAAATGGTGACGCCATGGTAAATTGGGCAGAAGACAATAGCTTGTGTTTAGTGTTTGATACAAAGGATAAAGGAACGTTGGCATCAGCAGCTTGGAGACAGAGCTATAATCCCGATCTATGCCTTTCAACAACTAATGAAAATAAATTACCTCTCCAAAGTTCGTGGTTCGTGTTAGAAGACGTTTCACACAGCCAACACCGTCCAATCTTAATTGAAATAGGAACGAATATCCTACTTGTTTCATCCTTCCCACGACGTAGATGCAGCTTCAGAAAAGGAAAGTGGGATGTATTCGCTAAAAATCTGGGCAAATGTCTTGGCTGGATTCCCCCAAAAGCCAAAATCTATGAGAGGCTTGATGGAACTTTGATAAGTGCAGCAAAGAAGGCAACCCCTAGGGGCTGCAGGAAGCAATGTATCCCAAGTTGGAATGAAACTCTTAGAAACAATATGATGAATTTCTAACAAGCGGGGACCCGGAGATAAACTACTTCATAACCTCAATACAGCAGACGCCCGTCAAGAGCGAGAGTCCTCACCAATGCATTAGGAGACTGGGTACAAGAAATAGAACAAACTGATAAGATGCAAGAGGACGACGCTCAATCGCTAGCTCTCAGCGACAACGAGTCGAGAGGGAACCTTGCCAATGGCGACTAATGAGGCCTTGTGGTGTGGTCCCGGTCTAGGAAGAACGCTCCGTCGACGGCCGATCAGTGGAAGCGTTAACTCCCAGCAGTGCACAACCGACAAGATGTCACACGTCTACCGTATTGGCACAGTTAACATCAATGGTATTAGCACCTCAGTAAAGATGCAAATACTGTAAGATATGCTGCTGGCAGCGGACGTCGACATAGTTTTTCTGCAGGAGGTACGAAACGATGCCCCAGTTGAGTTTTACGATTATGACGTCTATAGTATAACAGGTTACGACGGTAGCGGTGGCACAGCCATACTGTTACGAGAAGGAATAGTGGCGGAAGATGAGGAATACTTACCATCGACCCGAGGTGTTGCCCTGACTGTAGGGGATGTACGTTTGGTGATCGTTTACGCACCGTCTGTTTCGACCAAGAGACACGAACGCACAACATTTTACTCAGGGGAAGTGTCGCCGCTATTTCGAGGACGTCAGGAGAATTATATTGTCGGCGGCGGCTCCTACTGCGTTCTGCGGCCCGAGGACCAACGACCACACTTCGTTCCTGGACCGGCGTTACAGACGCTGGTCCAGGATATTGCTCTGCATGACACCTGGGAAATGACGCACGGCGACAGCCGCGGATATACGTACTTCACAAGCCACTCAGCTAGACGACTCGACAGGGTGTATGTGTCACGTGGGCTACGCGCAAGGCGACGATTGACGCCGAGGTTTGTCCTATGGCCTTTACAGACCACCAGGCTTACATCTGCACCATCGCTCTGCCACGACAAAAGATATGGCGCAGTAGGAGCCCATGGACGCTCAACGTTACCCACCTGCAGGATGGAAAGTGTTTACGGGAGGTTGAAGCCACATTGCGACAATGTCAACGGCGTCAACGTTCGTACGATTCAACGCTTAAATGGTGGCTCTGCTGCGTCAAACCGGCTTTACGCAAAACGTTCACACGATGTGGCCAAGATAAGTCACATTGGCAACGAGCGACTTCCGATTTTTATTTCACAGCCCTACGTGAGTTGGCGAAACAACCACCGTCTGCCGATCGTCAGCAGGCTGTCCAACGTATTGAAGCACAACTGCTGCATCTAACGGCAGTGATGATGGAAGGAATTAAAGTACGTGCGAGGATGCTCGACGGATTACGCAATGAACGGCTGTCGTTCCGCTATATACTGAGAGAAAGAAGGCAGCGGCGACGTACACTTATACGGGATGACGAAATGGCTGATGGATCGCGGGCCACGTTACAGAAGGATGTTGCACGTGCTTTTGCTCATCACTACCGCAGTTTCTATGCGAAGGACCAGTTGAACAGAGCAGGACTGACAGACGTGCTTTGCGAAGTGCCAGCGGACGATAATCCCACTGAAGTGGACGGCCTTATGGCTGAAATCACCTCTTGAGTTCTACCTCACCTTCGCACCCCTGATGGGACCGACGTGGGTACAGACGTACAATAAACTCTTAACATCTACCGTAAGCGTTCCTACCAAGTTCACAGAGGGTATCATGATACCTGTTCCAAAAGCAAGTGGTGGTCGTAGACCACAAGACTACCGGCCTTTGACATTACTGAATGGAGACTACAAAATTTTGGCTCGTATCCACCGTGCTCGCCTTCAAGCCGCGATAAAGGACAAAATACATTTATATCAAACGTGTCTAGGTGGGAAGAGCAATATACACACAGCGCTAGGGGCATACAGGTATGTCATAGCATTGATGTCGGCATGTCGATTACGAGGAGCCCTCGTGGCAGTGGATTTCGATCACCTTTTCGACCGAGTGGAGGATGTGTTCCTCCGAGGGGAACGGATGGGAATCCCCCTCCAGTTTGTGGACAAAATCATGAGGTTGACTAATGGCGCAAACTCTAGAGTCTTGGTGAACGGTGTTAGCTCTGAACCTTTCACCATCCAGCGCTCAGAGCGGCAAGGTTGCGCCCTTTCGGCCATCTTATTTGCAGTCGCTCTTGAACGTGTACTACACGGCCTCCAACGACGACTTGAAGGTGTCCAACTACGGACCGCATCCTTCCAACGAGGCGCATACGCCGACGACGTCGTTCTTTTGGTCAAGTCAGAAGACGAAATCCAGGCGGCGCTGGAATGGCTCCAGCAGTATGGAGCGGTAGCGGGTAGTGCCATCAACCTACGAAACACCCGATGTACGGAAGTGGGCAGAGGGCTGCCACCAGGAACAACAGTGCCCATCACCAAGGTCTCCACTCTCAAGTGTGGGCGTGTTGTTCCATGGAAACATACGACGTACAGCGGCGGATAATTATAGGCGGCTACTGCGACAGGTTCGCGCATTGGTACGTCAACGTGCACTGCGCGCCTTAGATACGTTCCAGTGGGCACATTATGTCAATACCTCCTTTGCGCCTTTGCCCATCACGGTCGCGTCAAGACTACAGTCGGCCTTCGGACATTTCGTAAGTGGTTCTCTTCAAAATGCGCTACGATACCTTGACGCAGCCACCGAGAGGAGGAGGCATCGGACTCGTAAACGTTAAGAACAGGGTGAGTGCGCAATTTCTTAGTACGATGCGACGCTATTGGAAAACCTAGCACGTCACCTTAATGGGCACAGTGATCAACGATGTGGCTTCCCATTCACTCTGTCCACCAGTCAAAGTAGGCCCTATCAAGGCACCGCTTGCACACCTTCGGGACTTCTTCGTCGATTACATTTACGTTCAGGACAATTTGCTGGAGACCAGGCTGCCCACAACGAAAGACGTATGCGGAGCTTCCTTCAGCAACAATCTCGCAATGTGGCCGAAAAGAATTATCCGGCGATACAGTGGCAGAGAATATGGAGAGCAGTCCATCTTCCCTCTCTCCCTACAATGGTACGAGCTTTGTGGTATGTAGTAATGAACGGCAAAATCCCGAGCCGCCAACGAATGCATTCTATTCATCTGGTCGACACGCCGATATGTCCCCACTGCGCGGTCGTCGACTCCGACGAGCACCGTTTGGTTTGTTGCACGGCAATCGACTGTTGGCTACTAACGAGGAAAATGCTGGCCCTTTTACTGCGTACGGCGCACACGGCGATCAAAGCTGACGACCTACTGTTCCCGGACAAAGTACACTTTCCCACGGCCAGGACAAACGCCGTAAACTGGATAAAGGGGATGGCGACATGTTATCTGTATCGCACAGATGACAAGAACGTCATAGATTTTGGTACGTACTGCAAGAGCAAGATGATATCTTGCGGCGACACGTGAAATATAGAACATGTTTTTCCAATTACTTGGGTTCGTTATTCACGGACCCACCGGCTAGTTGGGCTGCTCCGGGTATGAGAAGTGAAATGAGGAGACAGCTCAACGCGCAGAAACTAACGTTCAAGCTTGATGTAATTCAGGGGACTATACATAGTTTTTAAGTTAACAAGAAGCCGACCTGGACACACGCCAACAGGGCTGTTGCAGGGTCCTGTTTCCTTTTCTTTCTTTTCTAGGAAATTCTTTAAATGTAGACGGCGTTAGGAGCCGTTTTCTTTTTACGTTAGGATGTGTTGAATGCCACCTTTAGTTTCTGTATATAAAACAAAAAATAAAAGATACAAAGTACAAATAAAAAAAAATAAAAAGCAAGAAAAAAACAACAAAAGATAAGAATAAAAAAAGGGTAGTGTCTTTGATTCATAACCAAAACGTCTTCGGTCCAGGGTTCGAAACCCGCCGCTGCTTAAATTTTTGTTAATGATCAGCACTGGCGGCCGAACACTTCCAGCATAAGAAATCACCCCTCATTCTGCCAACAGCCTTGTCAAAGAGGTCGGAGGAGCGGACAGAGGTTCAGGGCACTCTCTTGTCCTAGGGGTGGGAAATTGCCCCTAAAGGCGGGGGAATCAGCACTGATCAACGGCATGAGGATGCAGAAGGCAATGGAAACCACTGCATTAAAGACACGTAACGTGTATCCACAGGACATGTGGCCTGTAATTGAAGAAGTGTCATAAATGATCTCTCCATTAGCAAAATATTCCGGAATAGTCCCGCAATTGAGAATCTCCGGGAGGGGACTGCAAAGGACCAGGTTACCATGAGAAAAAAATTGACTAATCAACGAAAGGATAACGTTCTACCAGTCGGGGTGTGGAATCAGAAGCTTGAACGTGGTAGGGAAACTAGAAAACCTGAAAATGGAAATACAAAGGCTCAATCTAGATATAATAGGGATCAGTGAAGTGAAATAGACATAAGTGGGATGAGTATAGGGTAATATCAACAGCAGCAGAAAAAGTTATAATGGGGGTAAGATTGGTAATGAATAGGAAGGTGGGGCAGAGAGTGTGTTACTGTGAACAGTGGCAGGGTTGTTCTTATCAGAATCAACAGCATACCAACACCGACAATAGTTGAGGTATACATGCCGACGTCTCAAGTTGAAGATGAAGAAATAAAATGTATGAGGATATTGAAAGGGTAATACAATATGTAAAGGGGTATGAAAATCTAATAGTCATGGGGGGACTGGAATGCAGTTGTAAGAGAATGAGTAGAAGAAAAGCTTACGGGAGAATGTGGGCTTGGGACAAGGAATGAGAGAAGCGAAAGAGTCATTGAGTTCTGTAACAAGTAACAGCAAATACTCTATTCAAGAATCACAAGAGGAGGAGGTATACTTGGAAAAGGCTGGGTGATATGGGAAGATTTAAGTTAGATTACATCATGGTCAGACAGAGATTTCGAAATCAGACCTTCGATTGTAAGACGTACCCAGGAGCATAGACATAGATTCAGATCACAAAACACACACATCAAAAAAAGTTTTGCATTGCCTCGGTTCCAAAAGTTCCAGAACCCGTACAGAACATTGGAATAGAGACCAACATAAACATCATTTCCGCCCTTTTTATTGCTCATGTTGCATGTTGTACCACAACAGAGCGAGATGTTCAGAAGTGGTGGTCCAGATTTCTCACCGGTACCTCTAATACCCAGTAGCACGCCCTCTTCCATTTAAGCATTCCTGTATTCGTCGTGGCATACTATCCACAAGTTCAGCAAGACACTGTTGGTCCCGACTGTCCCATTCCTCAACGGCGAATCGGCGTAGATCCCTCAGAGTGGTTGGTGGGTCACGTTGTCCATAAACAGCCATTTTCAATCTAATCCAGGTATGTTCGATAGGGTTCAGGTCTGGAGAACATGCTGGCCACTCTAGTCGAGCGACGTCGTATCCTGAAGGAAGTCATTCACAAGATGTGCACAATGGGGGCGCGAATTGTCGTCCGTGAAGACGAATGCCTCGCCAATATGCTACCGATATGGTTGCACTATCGATTGGAGGATGGAATTCACGTATCGTACAACCGTTACGGCGCCTTTCATGACCACCAGCGGCGTACGTCAGCCGCACATAATGCCACCCCAAAACAGCAGGGATCTCCACCTTGCTGCTGGACAGTCTGTCTAAGGCGTTCAGCCTGACCGGGTTGTCTGGTTGAAGGCATATGCGACACTCATCGGCGAAGAGAACGTGATGCAAATCCTGAGCTGTCCATTCGGAATGTTGTTAGGCCCATCTATACCGTGCTGCATGGAGCCGTGGTTGGACGTTGGGAGTGAAGTTGCGCATCACGGAGCCTATTGCGCACAGTTTGAGTTGTAATACGACAGCCTGTGGCTGCACGAAAAGCGTTATTCAACATCGTGGCGTTGCTGCCAGTGTTCCTCCGAGCCATAATCCGTAGGTAGCGGTCATCCACTGCAGTAATAGTCCTTGGGTGGCCTGAGAGAGGCATGTCATCGACAATTCCTGTCTCTCTGTGCCTCCTCCATGTCCGAACAACATCGCTGTGGTTCACTCCGAGACGTCTGGACACTATTTTGTTGAGAGCCCTTCCAAGCACAAAGTAACAACGCGGACGGGATCGAAGCTCGGTATTGACCGTCTAGGCATGGTTGAATTACAAACAACACGAGCCGTGTACCCCCTTCCTGGTGAAATGACTGGAACTATCGGCTGTCGGACCTCCTCCGTCTAATAGGCGCCGCTCATCCATGGTTGTTTACATCTTTGGGCGGGTTTAGTGACATCTCTGAATAGACAAAGGGACTATGTCTGCTATACAATATCCACAGTCAATGTCTATCTTCGGAGTTCTGGGAACCGGGTGAACCGTGTATTTATTTTCAAAATCTTTTCTTAAAGAATTTATTTACTAGCGATTAGTCAAGAACATTAACACATTTAATCACACTATGTATAAGTGGAAGTAGTTGCCAGTGGGTAACTGTTGAAAACAAATTTCTTTCAACAAATGGAACTTTTATTACTAAAACCCCTTTCCTTTCTTTTAAAAAAATTTAAAAATTTGTAGTCAGAAAGCATCCACTAAATATCAAGTTACAATTTATTCAGATGCAGAAATAACAATTTTTTTTGTTTTTTGTTGACAGTATGAGCTTTCGGGCTGAGAAGCTTGCGCTCCCTTTTAACAGACGAACAAGCTGGGGACGAGAGACTGAGCAAGAAAACAAGTAGAATTTAACAAGGAAATGAAACAACATATCTCGAATCACTTAACTTCTAATAAACTGCGAATTCCAGCGAAGACCTGGCGCAGCACACCCAAAACGCTCTCCCGAACCGTCCGCTACCAGCCGCTTCAACGGACGCAGGAAGGCGTTCCGATATCCCGTCTCACGGCATCGCAGCTCGGACCGGCCAGACCGATGTCGTGGATTGACTCCTGTTACTCTCGTGTCGGCCGCGAAGCCACTACCCTTCGCTATACGGAGCGGCCCACTGGACTCAGGTAGCGACCTCACATGCGCCGACGCTCCAGGCGGACCAGTCATCTGGTGTCTCAGTGCGCGACTGACCAACCGACCGAACCAACCGCCAATGCCCACTGGCTGAGCAAACTCGAGCACACTGGCGGCCTAACACATACTAGCACTCCGGACGACAGACCGACACTGATTGGCCCACACTGACCCGGCTGACCAACTGACCGACTGGCGAGCTCATAGCGCCCCTAAATGCACGTGAACAGGCAACCTTTCCCCTTTCCCACCAGAGGCAGACACCAAAGCTGCGACTGCCACAGCGGTGTCACCGCCGGAAACGGACGGCGACTGCTTCACACTACGCCCTGCGGCGCGCTCTTCAAAACCGCAATTTTTACCACAGGTCACTGGGGTGATAAAAACGTTTTCTGATGTCTGTAGTAGTGATAAAGAGCAGGCTGAAGCTTAAGACATTAGTAAGATTGTATCAATACGCAAAGAAGCGGGATACGGAAGTACTAAGGAATGACGAGATACGCTTGAAGTTCTCTAAGGCTAGAGGGTTGGGTTGGGTTGTTTGGGGAAGGTGACCAGACAGCGAGGTCATCGATCACATCGGATTATGAAAGGATGGGGAAGGAAGTCGGCCGTGCTCTTTCAAAGGAACCATCCTGGCCTTTGCCTGGAGCGATTTAGGGAAATCACGGAAAACCTAAATCAGGATGGCCGGACGTCTAAGGCTAGGGATACAGCAATAAGGAATAGCTCAGGAGGCAGTACAGTTGAAGAGGAATGGACATCTCTGAAAAGGTCCATCACAGAAGTTGGGAAGGAAAACATAGGTACAAAGAAGGTAACTGCGAAGAAACCATGGGTAACAGAAGAAATACTTCAATTGATCGATGAAAGGAGGAAGTTCAAAAATGTTCTGGGAATCTCAGGAATTCAGAAATACAAGTCGCTGAGGAATGAAATAAATAGAATGTGCAGGGAATCTAAGACTAAATGGCTGAATGAAAAATGTGAAGACATCGAAAAAGAAATGATTGTCAGCATACAGGAAAGTCGAAACAACCTTTGGTGACAGTAAAAGCAATTAACAGCAAGGGTGATAACATTAAGAGTGCAACGGGAATTCCACGGTTAAATGTAGAGAAGAGAGCGGATAGGTGGAAAGAATACATTGAAAGCCTCTATGAGGAGCAGATTTGTCTGATGCGATAAAAGAAGAAACAGGAATCGATTTATGGGTGATAGGGAATCCAGTATTAGAATTTAAAAGGGCTTCGGAGGACTTAAGATCAACTAAGACAGAAGAGATACATAACATCCCATCAGAATTTCTAAAATCATTGGGGGAAATGGCAACAAAACGACTATTCACGTTGGTGTGTAGAATTTATGAGTCTGGCGACATACCATATGACTTTCGGAAAAAACATCATCCACACAATTCCGAAGACGGCTACAGCTGACAAGCGCGAGAACGTACCGCACAATCAGCTTAATAGCTCATGCATCCAAGTCGCTTACAAGAATAATATACAGAAGAATGGAAAAGAAAATTGAGGATGTGCTAGATGACTATCAGTTGGGCTTTAGGAATGGTAAAGGCACGAGAGAAGCAATTCTGACGTTGCAGTTAATAATGGAAGCAAGACTAAAGATAAATCAGCACACGTTCATAAGATTTGTCGACCTGCAAAAAGCGTTCGACAGTGTAAAATGGCGCAAGATGTTCGAAATTCTACGGAAAGTACAGGTAAACCATAGGGAGAGACGGATCATACACAATATGTACAAGAACCAAGAGGAAGTAATAAGGGTGGACGGCCACGAACGAAGTACTCGTATTAAAAAGGTTGTAAGATAAGGATGTAGCTTTTCGCCTCTACTGTTCATTCTGTACATCACGGAAGCAATGTTGGAAATAAAAGAAAGTTTGAAACAGTGGCAACTATTTGTTCACAACCGATATAAAAGAGCTGCATGTTTGCACCTGTTACTGTCCTTCAAAGTGGTCACCAGCGTTGTGTAGAACCCGTTATCAGCGATGTGGAAGGCGTAGTATACCGCTAGCAGAGCCTGTTCTGTTGACGGTGCGAATGGAGCGGTTTATGCCTGTCGAATCTCTAGAAGCCAATGTCACGAAGTGGTTTCTTCATCTCCGGAATCAAATCAAAGTCACAAGGACGTAAGTCCGGGTAGTATGGTGGATGGTACAGTACTTCCCAGTCCCATCAACCGAACAGAGCAGCCACAGCTTGTGCTGTATGCGCCCGCGAATTGTCGCTCAAAACGATGGGAGGGTTGCGCAGAAAGTGTCGCCGCTTCTTTCGCAAAGCTGGTTGTTTTTGGAGCATCACCTGCGATCAGCTTTGCGAAAGAAGCGGCGACACTTTCTGCGCAACCCACCCATCATTTTGCACGACAATGCGCGGGCACATACTGCTCAAGCTGTGGCTGCTCTGTTCGGTCGATGGGACTGGAAAGTACTGTACCATCCACCATACTAAACGGTCGTAAGTCCTTTGATTTGATTCCGAAGGTGAAGGACCACTTTGTGACATTCGCTTCAGAACTGTTCCAAATCTTTGTTCCAGAGATTCGACAGGCAATAGACCGCTACATTCGCACCGTCAACAGAACAGGCTCTGCTAACGGTATGCTACACCTTCCACGTCGCTGACAACGGGTTCTACACAACGCTGGTGACTACTGTGAAGTATAGTAACAAGTGCTAACATGGAACCATTTTGTATCGGTTGTGAGTAAATAGTTTCCACTGTTTAAGTTTCAACGACGCTACTTTTGAACGCATGGAAAATTGTGGTAATAAAGAATAGTAATGAACTCCCCTAAGTCAGTGTGTGTGTAGAGCGATGATTCACTCAATGGTGTCGACAAGTCGACTACAGAATAAACTGTGCCAACGCCATTCAAGAGAGCTATGTAATAGAATATTATGAAGTAGAATCCGCAGTCTACCAAGATCTGAGATGATACAGAAAGTGTAACCTCTGTGTACATTCTCGTTAGGTTTATGTTTTTAAACGACTGGTAGGTGTAACCCAGTTCTGCTTGTATCTCTTACTTCATGGTGTACTCCCTGTCTGCAGGAAAAGCAGAAGGTGCTAATATCATTCGGCGTAAAATTTGGATTAATTACATGTGATCCAAAGCTGAATTACATTTGTTTAATATTTCTAATGTATCTTATCCTAAGCTAGTTCGTAAATGTGTTTTTTAGGATTGTAACAGGTGAGTGAAAAATTACGTTGATGTTACCAGCATGACGGTCCTATTTATTGCCCACAATTGCTGCAGGCTTACAAGTAGTTTGCGCAAACAATTAAAGAACCTGCATCTATCCAAAATTTTTATTACCAAGTTCGATCGATTTAAAAGAAACTGTTATGCAACGCAAATAACTAGCACTGAAACGCTCGTATTTCTTTCCACGGTCATGAATCTCTGTATTATTAGCGGACCACAATCATGGATTGTGTCGATTTTTAAAACAATTCCCATCATTAAGATAATTCTGTCTTTTCTTATTACTAATTACATAAAACAAATAAAACTTAATTATTCGCGAAAGAGGGAGAGGAATTATTGGATGCTTAGGCACAAACAGTTTGAATGCTAATTTTAGCATTCAGCTCAAGGATTACGTAGGCCAGTATCTGCAACAGGCATATTTTTGGTATTAACGTGTTCGCTCCTATTGTGAATTAGCAAAGTTGTTCCTCCATTATACGAATTTACATCCGAGGTTCTCTGAAATAGGGAGTCGTCTCACTTAATTCCGAGAATGTCTTATCTGATGTTCTGCAGTTCATCTTACACACAGCGGAGATGTACTCCGTTTGTGTTTAATTTGTTATTCAGTTTAGTTAGTTCATTTTTTGCTGCCTCCATCCTCCCTTCTGCCCCAGAAATCTATAGCATTTGCTGACGTTGCAGTGCGAGTTTCCGAACCAGTACACTCTTTTGATTTGGAAGTTGACTTTATTTATAGCTTACAAAGTCTCTCTGTGAATGCTCACGTTTGTAATAGACGCTCTATTTCCTAAACCTAGTCACACTAATGGAAATAAAATTATTCTTTTTGTATACCGACCCTTGTCAGCTACGTCTGAGGTGCCAGTTATTGTCACCCCTTATCTCGCTCAAGGAACTCACCGGCTGGTAGTCTTCCTGCTACAGGGTGTTTCAAAAATGACCGGTATATTTGAAACGGCAATAAAAACTAAACGAGCAGCGATAGAAATACACCGTTTGTTGCAATATGCTTGGGACAACAGTACATTTTCAGGCAGACAAACTTTCGAAATTACAGTAGTTACAATTTTCAACAACAGATGGCGCTGCGGTCTGGGAAACTCTATAGTACGATATTTTCCACATATCCACCATGCCCAGCAATAATATGGCGTAGTCTCTGAATGAAATTACCCGAAACCTTTGACAACGTGTCTGGCGGAATGGCTTCACATGCAGATGAGATGTACTGCATCAGCTGTTCAATTGTTTCTGGATTCTGGCGGTACACCTGGTCTTTCAAGTGTCCCCACAGAAAGAAGCCACAGGGGTTCATGTCTGGCGAATAGGGAGGCCAATCCACGCCTCCTCCTGTATGTTTCGGATAGCCCAAAGCAATCACACGATCATCGAAATAGTCATTCAGGAAATTAAAGACGTCGGCCGTGCGATGTGGCCGGGCACCATCCTGCATAAACCACGAGGTGTTCGCAGTGTCGTCTAAGGCAGTTTGTACCGCCACAAATTCACGAAGAATGTCCAGATAGCGTGATGCAGTAACCGTTTCGGATCTGAAAAATGGGCCAATGATTCCTTTGGAAGAAATGGCGGCCCAGACCAGTACTTTTTGAGGATGCAGGGACGATGGGACTGCAACACGGGGTTTTTCGGTTCCCCATATGCGCCAGTTCTGTTTATTGACGAAGCCGTCCAGGTAAAAATAAGCTTCGTCAGTAAACCAAATGCTGCCCACATGCATATCACCGTCATCAATCCTGTGCACTATATCGTTAGCGAATGTCTCTCGTGCAGCAATGGTAGCGGCGCTGAGGGGTTGCCGCGTTTGAATTTTGTATGGATAGAGGTGTAAACTCTGGCGCACGAGACGATACGTGGACGTTGGCGTCATTTGGACCGCAGCTGCAACACGGCGAACGGAAACCCGAGGCCGCTGTTGGATCACCTGCTGCACTAGCTGCGCATTGCCCTCTGTGGTTGCCGTACGCGGTCGCCCTACCTTTCCAGCACGTTCATGCGTCACATTCCCAGTCCGTTGAAATTTTTCAAACAGATCCTTTATTGTATCGCTTTTCGGTCCTTTTGTTACATTAAACCTCCGTTGAAAACTTCGTCTTGTTGCAACAACACTGTGTTCTAGGCGATGGAATTCCAACACCAGAAAAATCCTCTGTTCTAAGGAATAAACCATGTTGTCTACAGCACACTTGCACGTTGTGAACAGCACACGCTTACAGCAGAAAGACGACGTACAGAATGGCGCACGACAGACTGCGTTGTCTTCTATATCTTTCACATCACTTTCAGCGCCATCTGTTGTTGAAAATTGTAACTACTGTAATTTCGAAAGTTTGTCCGCCTGAAAATGTACTGTTGTCCCAAGCATATTGCTACAAACGGTGTATTTCTATCGCTGCTCGTTTAGTTTTTATTGCCGTTTCAAATATACCGGTCATTTTTGAAACACCCTGTATATACTGTTATAACAATCTTGGCTACAACGGAGGATATGTTAGGCATCTCTGTGACCGGCGAGTTATTTCTTTGTTAGCACAGAAATATTCTGCTAAATTCGCATGATTTTTCGTGATATTTCCTTTGAATAATAAAACAGATTTTCACTTAAAGTGTGACATATGGCAAACAAATGATGTATTTCAGTCCACAAAATCGTTCCATGTAGAAATTTCAGCTAATATCGTATTTTACGTTACAGTTCATCTAACTCAGTGACGACTGTGACGATAAGCGAGACACGAATACTGCATCTGTTAGGTAAAGTGTTTTCCTGTAAAGTGAAAGTGCTTTGGCTTGCAGTTCCAGCCTGGCTCATGAGCGTATGTTTTCCCTTTCTGAGAAACAGGAACTAGCTACAAGCACCTTGGTCGAAAACAAACGAACAGTACTTCCCCATCACACGTCATTTCACTACTTCCAGTACCCCATAATTTAAGGACGAAATAGATAATACCTCCTTCCGCTATTGCCGACATGCAGGGTGAAGCGAAATTCGCTTACTCGGACTTCGTAGCGCGATTCCTCACATGCCAGCGATAAAAGAATAACTGTCACAAAATTTCGTCCTGCGAGTACATCTGGCAGAAAAAGGACGTTAAAGAGTGGCAATCTGGCAACATTGTAACCACATGTATTGTAACTACCTCTGTCAGGATATACACTCCTGGAAATGGAAAAAAGAACACATTGACACCGGTGTGGCAGAACCACCATACTTGCTCCGGACACTGCGAGAGGGCTGTACAAGCAATGATCACACGCACGGCACAGCGGACACACCAGGAACCGCGGTGTTGGCCGTCGAATGGCGCTAGCTGCGCAGCATTTGTGCACCGCCGCCGTCAGTGTCAGCCAGTTTGCCGTGGCATACGGAGCTCCATCGCAGTCTTTAACACTGGGAGCATGCCGCGACAGCGTGGACGTGAACCGTATGTGCAGTTGACGGACTTTGAGCGAGGGCGTATAGTGAGCATGCGGGAGGCCGGGTGGACGTACCGCCGAATTGCTCAACACGTGGGGCGTGAGGTCTCCACAGTACATCGATGTTGTCGCCAGTGGTCGGCGGAAGGTGCACGTGCCCGTCGACCTGGGACCGGACCGCAGCGACGCACGGATGCACGCCAAGACCGTAGGATCCTACGCAGTGCCGTAGGGGACCGCGCCGCCACTTCCCAGCAAATTAGGGACACTGTTGCTCCTGGGGTATCGGCGAGGACCATTCGCAACCGTCTCCATCAAGCTGGGCTACGGTCCCGCACACCGTTAGGCCGTCTTCCGCTCACGCCCCAACATCGTGCAGCCCGCCTCCAGTGGTGTCGCGACAGGCGTGAATGGAGGGACGAATGGAGACGTGTCGTCTTCAGCGATGAGAGTCGCTTCTGCCTTGGTGCCAATGATGGTCGTATGCGTGTTTGGCGCCGTGCAGGTGAGCGCCACAATCAGGACTGCATACGACCGAGGCACACAGGGCCAACACCCCGTATCATGGTGTGGGGAGCGATCTCCTACACTGGCCGTACACCACTGGTGATCGTCGAGGGGACACTGAATAGTGCACAGTACATCCAAACCGTCATCGAACCCATCGTTCTACCATTCCTAGACCGGCAAGGGAACTTGCTGTTCCAACAGGACAATGCACGTCCGCATGTATCTCGTGCCACCCAACGTGCTCTAGAAGGTGTGAGTCAACTACCCTGGCCAGCAAGATCTCCGGATCTGTCCCCCATTGAGCATGTTTGGGACTGGATGAAGCGTCGTCTCACGCGGTCTGCACGTCCAGCACGAACGCTGGTCCAACTGAGGCGCCAGGTGGAAATGGCATGGCAAGCCGTTCCACAGGACTACATCCAGCATCTCTACGATCGTCTCCATTGGAGAATAGCAGCCTGCATGGCTGCGAAAGGTGGATATACACTGTACTAGTGCCGACATTGTGCATGCTCTGTTGCCTGTGTCTATGTGCCTGTGGTTCTGTCAGTGTGATCATGTGATGTATCTGACCCCAGGAATGTGTCAATAAAGTTTCCCCTTCCTGGGACAACGAATTCAAGGTGTTCTTATTTCAATTTCCAGGAGTGTATGAGTCGTGCTGTACAGCTGGTGCAGAGGATAGAGTTTTGGATTAGTGCGCAGGATATCGAGGGTTCTATCATAGGTTGGGGTACGTTTTTCTTATTTGCTAATTTCATTCTGACATTTCATACTATAATATACACCGTTTCTTAGGTCACATGTATCCTAAAATTACAACCTGTTGTAACGCTGAACATAAAAAATACATTATTAGACAAATAAGAAATAGATAGTTGAAACAAATGACCTGTCATAGGACAGAATAACTACAAAAACAATATCAATTTCGAGATGCTAAAAATGATAGCACAGTACAATAACACAACGTCTACGTGCCAATTATACTACATGTAATGTGAGAGCTCAGATGTCGCACATTAGGAACAAGTGACAATAATAAAGTCCACATTAATGACCGCATGACCTTCACAACAGAATACATTGTCGTCAGAACAACAGCTGCTCAAAGCTACCTCCTTGCACGTCCATACATTGCGCAGCCCAGCAGATCATACAGTTGTCTATCCTTCGTAGCAAAGCTGCGTCCACAGTTAACAACAGCAGCATGAACACACGCTCCAATTCTTCCACATTCGTCAGCGGAGCCCATTCTCGTGCAGCACGTTAACGACCGTGTGTTGTAAGACACGCAGCCGGCTTGCTACACTATGTGTACTTCGCTGAGGTTCTTGGTGTGTGACCTCCAGAATAGCTTCGTCAGTAGCTGGAGTACAGCGAATCCGTGGAGGACCTCTGTCACGTGATGGTGGAAGGAGAGAACCTGACTCCCGAAGGCGCTGCTCCAGACGACGGAACACATTTTTTATCTGGATGGCGCTGGTGGGGATATCTAGCAGCATATTCACGAGCGCCAACACAAGCCCAGTTATCAGATGGACCAAGGACCAGAAGCATGTCCACATATTCATAGTTTGTGTATGCCACACATCTGCCACACTGGTTTAGAGCTTTACAATGAGAAAATTCGATACGTGTACTCATGTACATTGGAGTCTGTCAAGGGTGCGTTCCTCCGCTTGCCACTGGTCCCTGTCTGGTGGACAGCGCATACAGTAGAAACATGCCGTCATTCCTGCGCACCGTTCCACCTAATGCACAGTGCCCCTCTGACAGATATTGTTCTGCATGATCCATCCCAACACCACTAATTGTGAAATATTTGGTTTCGAATTATACTGTTTCCCTAACGGTAAGAGACGTGATGTTTCCCGAATCCCATCGATAGGATAATAACAGTAATAATAATAATAACGCATTAAGAAACGTATTAAACAGTACGCGGTTACCAGACAGTTTTGTAAGGCATAGTGACAACACATACAAATAGTAACCGAGTTTGGACATTATTCGCAAAGCATGTAGCTACACCTACTGGTAACATAAGACCCTACTGAAATGTAATGGACCTGAACGAGGCAAGAATAATAGTAGGTACTAATCTGTGGGACCATTGGAGGAGGGTAAAAACAGATTTCGTATCCAGTAGATGAAGTGGTGCGAATAAATTCAGGCCCACGACGTGGAAAGGCTTCTTTCAAAGCTGACCAATCCTCCAGTTCCACGATTGTAGTATGAAAGTGCAAATGCTTTCTAGAAGACCCGCTGCAATCGCTGTTGACGATTACGATGCCAGATACCGTACCACCTGGACTACATTTACCAAATGAAAAACATGTGCCTCAACCCAGGAATGAACCATCGACCTGCTGCTTGGTAACCCAACACTCTATCCAATGCACCAACTATACAGAACGAATTACATGTGCTGAGAGAGGTACTTAGCATACATGCGGTTACAGTGTTGCCAGATTGCCACTCTTTAACTTCCTTTTTGTTGCTCGCAAGTGACGAGTCGCGCTGTGAAGACCGAGTGCGCGAATTTTGCTTCCCCCTGTATATGGTCTAGTGTTGAAAACAGTACAGTCCATGCGGGAATAGAGTTATTTATTTGGTGTTCGGATCGGACTGGTCTTTGACTTCCGAGACAAGGGGAGATCCATTTCCAAATCGGCTAAGTTTGTAAAGTGTTCATGTGCCACCATGGTGAAACTATACCAAACATGGCAAAATGGCGCTATCCAAAACTGGCACTGACGCAACTGTGGTGCACCATGGATCACAGAAAACAGGGGTGAACGACGGCTTAGGAGATGTGTATGTGCGAGTAGCCATGCAGCTGTTAAGCAGTTGAATGCTCAGATGAAAACCATCAGTGTCTACTCAACGATCATTCAGCGATCGTTGCTGTGTATGAGCCTCTGCAGCAGGTGCACCCATGCTGAATGCTGTTTATCAGCGACAAAGGCTGAAATCTGCCAGCCAGTGCCGCATCTCTACGTTCACTGAATGCCGACAGATGGCCATTTCGGATGAATCACGTATCATGTTCCATCGAGTGGATGCCCATTGGCGTGTATGGCGTGAAACGTCTGAAAATAAACACAGTGTAACAATCAAGACACCGTTATTGTCTGGTAATGGTTCTAGTCGCATTCCCTGGGCAATTTGTCATTCTGGAAGAATTAGTGGATCATCACAAGTATGCCTATGTCTTTGGGGACCATGTCGACACCTACATACAGTTTGTTTTTCTGCTGCACAATGGTACATACTAGCAGGACAATGCAACGTGTCACACAGCTCGCAGTGTCCGTGTGTGGTTCACAGAGCACCTCGATAAGTTTACCGCACTACCCTGGCCACCAGACTTCCCGGTTTAAACCTAGTCAACAATCTCAATCGGGCTTTTCGCGTCATATATATTGTCAGTCGAGAAACCTAGCGGAGTTGGTCTTATCACTGGAATCAGCATGGCTCCATTTCTCTGTAGGTACCTTCGAGAACTTCACTTCTCGCAGCACTCCACACTACAGAAGGTAGTTTTTCAGGATTTTGACAGGTCAGTGTACTTCCTGGAAACTCAGTACCAAATTTTATTTACGAAATACCTTATTTCCATTCTACTTGTGTTTCACACGAGACAACAAGTAAAAATAAACCTTTTTGACGTACAAAATGCGTAATATCTTACTAATTTCTACCGACACAATCATGCCTGTGTTACAGTATCTTGATATATTATTAAAGTAAACGTTTGTCGTAAGGTCCGCAAAGTAAGTTGTATACTATTTGTATTAGTGCAATGCATATTTTAATAGCGTTTCCCATTAGTCGGTTCAACACAATACTAAACATCAGAGAAAAGTTTACTACCATTTAGAGATGATTACCAGTAGGAATTGTCAATATTCAGGGATATGACAAGAAAGATTACACAGGCCAGCGATGGAAAAAGGTTTTTGCTGAAAATATCTTATTCTTATGTTTTTAGGGTGTGAAATCCAAATATGATACTTAAAAACCTGTATGACTCATCATGACTTCACTTTTTACAGTTAAATTTATTACATTAAGCGATTTTTAAAGAATTTAACAACTTTTATATAGTTAAAATAATTTTAAAAGGAGGTGTAATGAATGTAGACGATGTTGGTAGCACTGCTGAAAAACATTTGCTGGCAAAGAAGGTCGATTCTATTTTTGTGTTAACAGATGGTGTTTTGTTTACTGTCAACCTAACCTCACTTTCCTGTTCCCTATACATGTGCTCAGTACAATGTCTAATCATGGCTGTAAGAACTCTCCTGATAATTTTTGTTATATTTGTGATGAATTTGTGATTAAAAAACACCAAAGAAACATTACAGAATTTGTGAAAAAGGGTTATCTATCATACTTTGGATCTAAACTTGGTGATCAAGATAAATCTTGGCCGCCTCATGTGTGTGTTGAAGATATGAGAATATGGTCCAAAAACGAGAAAAAATCCTTTAGATTTGCTGTTCCTATGATATGGAGGGAACCAAGAAATCATTCCGAAGATTGCTACTTTTGCAGTGTTGATATTATTGGTCCTAATTCGAAAAACAAGTAAGTAATAAACTACCCTAACCTTCCATCTGCCATCCGACCAGTAGGGCATGGTGTAGATTTGCCGGTTTCTGAACCACAAGATGATTTAAAATCTATTCCAACTGAAGCATTTTCTTAGGTAAAATGTGATTTAGATGAACCAGATGATGATGAATTCCATTGTAATACAGAAAGCCTAGAGCCCAAATCGTAAAGAAAGCTACATAAGAAGCTTCAAAGAAAAAGAGAAAGGAAATACAAACCAATCCCAGCTGACAAATGAAACCTCTATCAACACATATCATTGTTTTAAGTAGCTTACTGTAAATACAAAACACGCATATGTTGTAACAAAACGTTTCATTAATTTCCCTTTTTACTGTATAGCATAGAATTTTTACACTGTATAATAAAAAGCGTACTGCTCTGAAACTATGGGTGATACAAAAAAACCAAGGCTAGATTTGGATTCAGCTCATAAAAATCTATAAATACCAGCTATCAAAGTAAAAACAGATTTTCAAAAAAAATGTTCGTTGGCCAGTGTTATTTGACGCAAAATATTTTAGTAAACATAGCCCCTAAAACGCATGCCTTAAGAGCTATGAACACTTGTTCGTTCTCGCTATTGTGGAAAGAATTTCTTCTATTAAACAAGTGCTCATAGCTCCTACGGTATGCATTTTAGAACCCATGTTTACTTGAATTTTGCTTCAAATATTCATACCTCTCATATCACTAACAATTTATAATTCCTCCACGTTCACCATGTATATTTTTAACACATTATCTAAAAGAGTCTGGCAATGCTCAAGTAGCTTAACCTTTGCTCGATTTTGTTTCGAAAACGAAAACTAGATTCAACATAATGGAAGCTATGTTTACCATCTCAGCACGTGGACGTCTGACAGATTATGTGCATTTATGGTATAGTCATTATGCAACTAGGAAATGCATCGCCAAATTAAGTGAAAGGGTTATTTTTGAGTATACGCAATGTAGGATAGCAAAGAAGCTGTGTTGTATGTCAAAAGGTGCGTGCAGTTAATGGTATAGCGCAAAGAGATATGCACATTGTAGAACCAAGTGAACCCTTATAATTACTGGCAACTAATCTGTTTCGTCCCCTTCCCGCCCTTAAAGGAGGATGCACTGATACCCTCGTGTTGGCTGATGGTTTCAGTACACTTGGGAAAATTTATCCAATAAAAAGAGCAAACGCCAAAGCTCTAGAAGAAAAACTGGGAAAGAACTATTTTGTAAAGTTTGGCAACCCTAAAAACCTCTTATCCTAAAACTGTCCACAGTTTGTACCTGACAAATACAAATCACTTTTGGTGAATGCAGCGATTGGTCATCTCGGCGTATTTCCCTTCGTGGAATATGAGCTACAGAACTATATGTGAAGTAATTCAGTTATATCGGACCTAGAGTGCACGAAAGCATTCTATTTGTGCTGGTTATATCAAAAACTTTGAAAATATCATCAACAACCTCAAAAAAATGTGCAACACAATTAGCTCCTTTGCTTCTGACTAAAATTTCCTTAAATGATAACAAAAATGCAGGCAAGAGAAAACGTTTCTAAAACCAGTATAGGGCAGAAGAGGACGTCATGAGGCAAAATCTGCTCCTCCAGTCGGAGCATTGCTGAACTCGTGTTAGTTAAGTGGAAAGAAAAATCCAAGAAAATTTCAGTTGAAGCCAAAATGTTCATGTGTTTATACCAATAAGCTTTTGGGGTGATAGGTAAGCCACATGCAAGTCCTAACAGTCATGAGTAAGAAAGAGCTGGATCTCAGGAACTTTGTGGATCTAAAGAAATTTGTAGACAATAGTAATTAGAGTCTTTGGGGAATCTGCCACTCTTCGGCAGATACACAGTCTGGCGAACTGTATATACCAGCTGAATAAGATCCCAGATTTCACTCCTTCTTCTGCTCTATTTCAGTAAAAATTGTATGTCTTCATGTTTGTATATAAACTGTTAGTGAGTAAGAATCTTCACAGTATAAGAATTATTCACCGATTTGTGACATTACAATCGCGAGAGGGAAGTTAGCATTAATTAAATTAAATTTTTCATTGAAATACTGTGACTTCAGGCAAGAGCAGAGAATATAGTAGGAGGGTAGTAGGAATATCTGACAGTAATGATTAGTAGGAAAACATTTAATTCTTTGCACAAAACATAATGAAAGCTGAAGCTTTCTGAAATCTAAGAAATTGAAAAAAGTTATAAATTGGAAAAAGATATTTATTTTGAAAGAAACATTGTATCTGTTTATTTACATAATGATATAGTAAATAAGTGGTTAAGGAAGCGTATTTAAATTGGCCTGTCCTCACTTATTATTGCAATAGAACAGAACAGAAACTGAGGCAGCGTTATCTGTTTGTCAGGGACATTGAGGACAACATAATAACCAAGTTAAGATACTTATTAAATTGGTTGATATATGGTCTGCAGTTGAGAGAATTTTATATGTTTGTGCCATATAGAGGGAAGAAAAAGCGATTTTGTTATTGTTTGAATAAGATGACAGGAAACGGCGCTATGATAATGCCAGAAATTAGTGTAAACGTATCATCAGGCTGACGTAAGAAAATTGGAAATGATATCATTAGGATAACTCATTTAATGGAAAAATGAGTTGTGATGGGATCAGTACGTTGACGTAATCAGCATAGAAAATAATGGAAATGAAGATGAGTTTTTATTTACTTCCCTCACGTCTCAAGAGGCATTTTAAAACCACGTCTACTTGCTGTATGGAAAAGGTCAAAACAGAAATAGGAATTTAAAAAGCACAGACAACAGTGTAGACAGATAAAATGGTTAAGACGGTGCGAATGAAACAGACACAGCTTTTTAATAAAGTTAACGAAAATCGAAAGTAGCTATCGAGAAAGAAATAACTTTCGTAGTAAGCTCATCCATATGCTAATTGGCTCATGCACAAAGTTCACTGAGTTTTGTCACTTTTACGAAACAGTGGGACAAGTATTGCAAAAATAATATAATGCAAGCTATCCAACAGTTGACAAATATGAACGTAATTTTTTAAAGAGCAGAACTCATGACTGAGGCTCTGCATTAAAAGGAATATATTAAAAACGATGTAATTAATCACTTTGGAAAAAGATATTTATTTTGAAAGATATTATCTACCTGTTTATTTTCACAATAATAAAGTAAATAAGTGAGTAATGAAGTGTATTAAAATTGTTCTGTCTTCACTTAGTACAGTAAGAGAACAGAAAAGAAACTTATGCAGCGTTATCTGTTTGTCAGGGACGCGGAGGTATCGTATAATTGCTGCCTGCAAGCTGTATGGAGAGACAGCCGCGAAGGACATAAAGCAAAGTGAGTCGTCCACTTGTACAGTGGCAAGAAGAACGCTCAGAATTGTGACTTTGCCCCTCCACCCGAAGTGGTGAGAGATTGATGGTAGTACACTCACCATAGTACCGAAGATCTATAAATGGTAAGTAGGTACCAATTTAGTGCAGTCTTTTTTTTTCAGGTAAATTAAATATTGAAGTAAAACAATTATTCAAAGCTAATCTCACCTCTATGAAAAGGATGACTAAACTGAAAAAACCTTAAATTTTTTTCGAATTAATCTGTATGTGTGTTTTGATGTGTACACAGTTGTTTTATATGTGTAGTAGTAAGTAAGATAAACAGGCTGATAACAGATTTTTTAGAGAGATGATTCTTAGCAAGTACGTGCATCGAATATATTATTTTTTCTAAAACTTTTGCCAGAAAATAAAATTGGGTGAGCTAGGGTTGGAGGGGATACGTTGGGAGACCGACACTTATCGGGATATCTAGAGTGGCAAGCATGTTATGGTATTTTCTGTGTCGCTCGGCCAAGGTTGAGACGACAGCGCCTAATGTACGCTGATAATAGAACTAACACACTGGATAAACTTACGTAAAATGAAACGTGTAAATTTCGATACAAAACTTCGCCTTATTAGGTAAAACTACGCCAATGTCAAAGTTTTCGAGTGTCAGCACGATCTGATAATTAATTTCTTCAAAAACACTGTCTTACAGAATTTTAGAAAGGGTGTTATATTAAACTTAGGAAGCTGTATTTTTGAAATTATGTTTATCTGGTTTTAAATATAGTCTGCAGAGGTTTCCATGAAGCTACCGCTTTTACTTTTTGAACTATTTCACTTTCATTACTTTTTGAATTGTTGGGCTAAAACCAATTTATGTGCCAAACACTAGAATAACGAGTTGGATTAACTTACTAATGGCGGCACTGGACTTGATATAAGTAAAAATGAAAGTATAAATTTTCATCACGATATTGTGATTTTTTTATCACTCTTCTGACTGGTTTGATGCGGCCCACCACGAATTCCCCTCCTGTGCTAACCTATTCATCTAAGAGCAGCATTTGCAACCTAGGTCCTCAATTATTTGATGAATGTGTTCCAATCTCTGTCTTCCTCTACAGTTTTTGCCTTCTACAGCTCCCTCTGGTACCATGCAAGTCATTCCCTCATGACTTAACAGATGTCCTATCATCCTGTCCCTTCTCCTTATCAGTGTTTTCCACATATTCCTTTCCTCTTCAATTACGCATAGAAACTCCTCATTCCTTACCTTATCAGTCCATCTAGCCTTAAAAATTCGTCTGTATCACCACATCTCAAATGCTTCGACTCTCTTCTGTTCCGGTTTTCCCACAGTTCATGTGTCATTACAATACAATGCTGTACTCCAGACGTACATTCTTACAAATTAACGTCGATCTTTGAAATTAGTACTCTTGGCCAGGAATGCCTTTTTTGACATAGCTAGTCTGCTTTTGAAGTCCTCCTTGCTCCATCCGTCATTGATTATTTTACTGCCTAGGTAGCAGAATTCCTTTACGTCATCTACTCCGTGACCGACAATCCTGATGTCAAATTTCTTGTCGTGCTCGTTTCTACTACTTCTCATTACATTCGTCTTTCTTCGATTTACTCTCAATCCATTTTCTGTACTCATTAGACTGTTCATTCCGTTCAGCAGATCATATAATTCTTCTTCACTTTCACTCAGGATAGCAAAGTCATTAGCGAATCGTGTCATTGATATCGTTTCACCATGAATTTTAGTTCCACTCTTGAACCTTTCTTTTCTTTCCGTCATTGCATCCTCAATGTACAGATTGCACAGTCCGGGAGAAACGGTACCTTCTTGTCTTACACCCCTTTTAATACAGCACATCGTTCTTGGTCGTCCACTCTTATTTCTCCCTCTTAGCTCTTGTACATATTTTACATGACCCGTCTCTCCCTATAGCTTATCCCTACTTTCCTCAGAATTTCGAATACCTTGTACCATTTTACATTCTCGAACGCTCTTTCCAGGTCGACAAATCCTATGAACGTGTCTTGATTTTTCTTTAGTCTTGCTACCATTATTAACAGCAACGTCAGCATGCCTCTCTCTTGCCTTTACCTTTCCTAAAGCCACACTGATGGTCATCTAGCACATTCTTCTGTATATTATTTTTGTAAGCAGATTGGATGCATTAGCTGTTAAGCAAATTGTGCGATAAATCTCGCACTTGTCAGCTCTTGCCGTCTTTGGAATCGTGTGGATGATGCTTTTCCGAAAGGCAAATGGTATGTCGCCAGACTCACACATTCTACATACCAACGTGAATAGTCGTTTTGGTTGCCACTTCCCCTAATGATTATGGAAATTCTGATGGAGAGTTATGCATCCCTGCTGCCTCATTTGACCTTAAACCATCCGAAGCAATTTTAAATTCTGATTCTAATACTGGATCCCCTATCTCTTCTAAATCGTCTCCTGTTTCTTCTTCCATCACATTAGACAAATCTTTCCTTCATAGAGGCTTTCACTGTTTTCTTTCCACCTATCCGCTCTCCCCTCTGCATTTTACACTGAAATTCCCGTTGCACTCTTAATGTTCCTTACTTGTAATGTCACCGAAGCTTGTTTTGATTTCCCTGTATGCTGAGTCTGTCCTTCCGACAATCATTTCTTTTTCGATGTCTTCACATTTTTCCTGCAGCCATTTCGTCTAAGCTTCTTCTGTTACCCATGGTTTCTTCGCAGTTCCTTGTTTGTACCTATGGTTTCCTCCCCAACTTCTGTGATGATCCCTTTTAGAGATGTCCGTTCCTCTTCAACTTTCCTGCCTACTGAGCTATTCCTTATTGCTGTATCTATAGCCTTAGAGAACTTCAAGTGCATCTCGTCATTCCTTAGTACTTCTTAGTACTTCCGTATCCCACTTCTTTGCGTATTGATTCTTCCTGACTAATGTCTTAAACTTCAGCCTTCTCTTCATCACTTCTATATTGTGATCTGAGTCTATATCTGCTCCTGAGTACGCCTTACAATCCAGTATATGATTTTGGAATCTCTGTATGACCATGACGTAATCTAGCTGCAATCTTCTAGTATCACCCGGCCCTTTCCAAGTATAACTTCTCTTCTTGTGATTCTTGAACAGCGTATTCGCTATTACTAGCTGAAATTTGTTACAGAATTCAATTAGTCTTTCGCCTCTCTCATTCCTTGTCCCAAGCCCATATTCTCCTACAACCTTTTCTTTTACTCCTTCTCTTACAACTGTATCCCAGTCCCCCATCACTATTAGACTTTCAACCCCCTTTACAAACTGTATTACCCTTTCAATGTCCTCATACACTTTTTCTCTTCATCTTCTGCTTGCGACGTCGGCATGTATACCTGAACTATTGTTGTCGGTGTAGATTCTGATAAGAACAGCCCTGTCGCTGATCTGTTCACACTCTCTCTGCCCTACCTTCCTATTCACAACGAATCCTACTCCCGTTGTACCACGTTCTGATGCTGTTGATATTACCCTATACTCATCTGCCCAGAAATCGTTGTCTTCTTTCCATTTCACTTCCCTTATCCATACTATATCTAGATTGAGCTTTTGCATTTCCTTTTTCTGATTTTCTAGTTTCCCTACCACGTGCAAGCTTCTGATTCCACGCTCCGACTGGTAGAAAGTTATCCTTTCGTTGATTAGTCAATATTTTTCTCATGGTAACCTTGTCCTTGGCAGTCCCCTCCCGGAGATCTGAATTGCGGGACTATTCCGGATCTTTTGCCAATGGAGAGATCATTACGACACTTCTTTAATTATAGATCACATGTCCTGTGGGTACACGTTACGTGTCTTTAATGCAGTGATTTCCATTGCCTTCTGCATACTAATGCCATTGATCATTGCTGACTGTTCCGCCTTTAGGGGCAGTTTCCCGCCACTAGGTCAAGAGAGTACCTTGAACCTGTGTCCGCTCCGCCGCCCTGTTTGACAAGGCCGTTGGCAGAATGGGGGTGACTTTTTATGCCGGAAGTCTTCGGCTGCAATTGCTGATTATTGATCAAAATTTAAGCAGCGGCAGGACTCGAAGTCAGGACCGTAAACGACGTGATTATGAATCAAAGATGTTACCTGTATACCACGGGATACGGTATAAACAGACAGGGTTAAATGTCTTGAAATGCGTTTCGTTAAGCACACACTGACCAGAGTTATTCATTCATCCTGTTATACGGGGTTCTCCATCTGAAGTAAAAATAGTGCGTAAGGCAAGTTCTTAAGCTCAAAGAGGGACATCAAATGATACTACATGTGACCCCCAGGCCCCACCCCATTGGGTGTGGCGGGGGACAACTTTCCAATCTTAAATGGAAACCCCCATTTTTTATTGCAGATTCGGATTCTCCATAAAAAAAATAATCAAGTTTTGTCTCAAACATTTATTTAAACCGTTCACAGATGGCGCTGAAATCGACAAAATTTTAATCTGGGGATAACTCCGATCTATTTAGAATGATCCGAGAAGGACACGTCAAATCGATACAAAATGTGCACCAATTCTTTCATTACGCCAAATTAAGCTATTTTTTTTTTCTTTTACAAAATGTATCCCACCCGCCACAGTTTTTGATGGAGGGAGGCGGAATGGTATGAAAATCTCGTTAGGGAACTCTTCACACTTGCATTGCTCACCTGACTGGCCGGCCAGGGTGGCCGAGCGGTTCTAGGCGCTCCAGTCTGGATCCATGCGACCACTACGGTCGCAGGTTCGAATCCTGCCTGGGGCATGGATGTGTGTGGTGTCCTTAAGGTAGTTAGGTTTGAGTAGTTCTAAGTTCTAGGGGACTGATGACCTTAGAAGTTAAGTCCCATAGTGCTGAGAGCCATTTGAACCAAGCCACCTGACTGTGGCGCCAGCGTGGACAAACTGCGAACTGTGGCTCTGTATAAAGGTCGGTGCAATGCCATCAGATGTCACTTCACTTTCAAATTGTGAACCGTAAACATCAACTGACGAAAGTAAATTGTTCTTTAGCGAAAAATGGCTCACTATCCTCCTACAGAGATTGTTGATATGATGTTAATTTTAGTGAATTCCATAATAATTACGCTGCAACTGCGCAATAGTATGCGGATCGTTTCCCAAACAGACGACATCCAAGCGAAAACATTATTCGAAATTGCACTCAACGAGCTAGAAAATGGATACGTGCACCGTCCACCTCGTCATCCCGAATACAATGAAAATGACGCTCGTACCCTTACCGTTCTCGCCTGTGTTCAACTGGATCCTGAAATTAGTAGTCGTGCGATTTAGAGACAAAATGGAATACTTAAATCAACTTTTTTGAAGATTTTGAAGGCACATAAATATCATGCGTATCATATCACACTGACACAGGCATTAACGTCGAAAGTATGCAAATACGCGTGCATTTCTACCAATGGGCCTTGGAAATGATAAGAGATGACAATGATTTTTTTTAGGTACGTTATGTTCACCAATGAAGCCACATTAAAAATAATGGCGAATTAAATAATCATGATTGTCATTATTGGTCCCCAATCAATCCACACTGGCACAGACTCGTTGACAATCTCCACAAATGGTCGTTCATGGCCTGAATCTCAAACGGTGACTTGATAGGACCGTATTTTTTGACCGAAATGTTACTGGGGAATCTCATTTACAACTTCTCCACGATGAGTTGTTGGAGCTAATGGAAGATGTTGATTTAGAAACTAGGCAACGAATGTGGTTCCAACAGAATTGAGAAGCTCCCCATTATGATAATAATGTGCGGAACATTTGAAATTTACGGCACCCTGGTCGGTGAAGGACGTGGTGGACCAGTTCAGTGGCCTCAACGTTCACCAGACCTAACATCTCCTGATTTTTTCTTGTGGGGTTATTTAAAAAATATTGTTTATTGAAGACAGCCCTTTCAAAAATAAGGGCGAATTAAATCGTCATGATTGTCATTATTAGCCTCCTGTCAATCCCCACTGGCAGATGTCCATTGACAATCACCACAAATGGTCGTTAATGGTCTGGTGTGGAATTTTAAACGGTTACTTGATAGGACCACATATTTTTAACCGAAATGTTACTGGGGAATCTCATTTACAACATCTCCGTGATGATTTGTTAGAGCTAATGGAAGATTTTGACAGAAACAAAAAACCAGAAACGACATGTAGCAACGCATTCGAAGAGCGTGTGCAGCCATACCACGGGACGTACTGCTCAAAACTGTGGACAACTTCCGCAAACGATTGACTTTATGCATTGAACCAATTTATTCGTGGCTAATTTCATTAATGAAGCACTCCAAATTGTGAGAGGCAAGGGAACTGACACTAATGAAGCAGCCCAATATGTGGGAGGCAAGGGGACTCACACAAATTAAGCACCCCATGGGAACATCATTCTACTACGTCCGTGTCGTTGTTCCTGGGTAACGCTAAAAGTAGGATACAGTACATTTTGTACAAAAAAGCTTAATTTGGTATAACAAAAGAATTGGTGCACATTTTTTATCGATTTCATGCCTCTTTCTCGGATAATTCTAAATAAATCAGAGGTCTTCCCCAATTTTACTTTTTTCTCGATTTCAGTGCCATCTGTCAATGGTTTAAAAATGTTTCAGACAAAACTTGAATACTTTTCTATGGAGAATCCGAATCTGCAATAAAAATGGGTGTTTTCATTTAAGATTTTAAAGTTGTCCCCCGCTCCACCCACATGGGTGGGGGCTGGAGGTCACGTGTAATATCATTTCATGCTTACGAACTTGTCTTACCCACTATTTTACCCGATGTATAGTTTTCGAGATAATCTCATCCAAAACTTCTGATGGACTACTCTGTATGTTTAAGTAGCAGTTATTATTATTTTTTTTTTTTTTGCTTAAAAACATTAGGTTTCCCTAAGACTCAGTTATGAAGATGTCTGTTAAAGATAATGTGGACAGATGGAATTTCCAATCAGGAAGTACTGGAGAGAATTGGCGAAGAATGGTCATTTAGGAGAACGACTTGTCTAGTAAGGAGACCTTTGAGTGCAAGGTCGCACGTTCAATGTTTAATAGGGTTCATTTGAAAGTGTTGTGTAACAACTAAGACAGGTAAAAATTTTAGCTGCTAATGACTCACCAAGTGCATCGGGTGGGCGTCATTTTTATAGAGAGTATATAGTTTATTTATTTCGTAAGTCTCCGCAGAATCTTCTGTTAGACGAAGATTTTAATTGTGTTTTGCGTCCTTGGGATCAGACCCCTAATTTTAATTTCAGTAAAGAACTAACGCTTTGGTGCGCTCTTCGCAAACACGCGATGCGTGGATCTGTCACTATGAGACTCTCGTCGGGTTCATGCTTTTTACAGCTACTTCCAACAGCAGACTCCACTGATTTCATTTTTCTTGTTAAGTTGAAGCTTCTTCAGTTAAAAAGACAGCAAATGTAAGGACATAGGATACATCCTTACATGTTAGGAAATTGATGACATTTTTTCAGAGTATCAGAGCGCGCAGTATGGCGCGAGCCTATGATTTATTGTTGTCGCCATTTAACCGACCACAATGATTTACCTGAGTATTGCCGGTATTAAACGACACAGAGCCGCGGAAATAACTTACAAAGTTTGAATTTCAATAATATTATTTAACTTTAGTGTCATTTTAATTTATCTGCAAAGATTAATAACAGTTTTCATTTAATTTTTATGGTTGACGCTTATTGGGTCTCTTTTGTCTCAGCTACGAAATTCACAGAAATTAACCTACTCCGAAATGACCAGTGATAAATATACCACACAATAATATATGTCTACACGCACCCATGCCGTTAAAGCAGTACTAATTTAAAGTAGCATTAATTTCAATGAAATTGCAGTGTAAAAAGAACCTGATATGTTTTGTTAACGTATGAGCTAGTACGGTCCTTCACGCCGCTCTTTATGTGTTTCACGTTAAACCTTCAAATAATATTTCGATAAAAGAAGACTGTGTAATTTTTCCGTGATAAGTTGTGTTGTCACTTTACAGTGTATGGCCTCATTCGATCTGTAACTACACGTATACGAGTATACGATGTACCTTTTTAACATGTACACGAGAGACTCATTCTATTACGTCCCGCTTATTTATGTGTCTTCGACCGGTCAGTTTGACTCCCCCAGACGATGTTGGCCGGACCAACTCCAAATTGCGGAACGTGCGCAAATTTTATATTATAATAAGACTTCTGGAAGAGTACATTTCATCAGTGACACACGTTACCACCAGATCTTTGCTCTCTCGTTGGGGAGAGCAATCGACTCTCACACCAGTTAAACTGTCCGAGTCACTGATATCCAGAAAACAGTGTGGTTTCACGTTGGTCTTCCTATCCTCCCAATGGAAGTCGCCTCATCGTGATACAGAGTCATTCACAATCTGATCCCGACCAACGAACCTCTCCGTCGCGTGGGTCTTAGTCCGATTGGTCTTTGTGGCACATGTCATCCGCAGGACATGTGGCATGTAACTGAAAAAATGTCATAATGATGTCTCTATATTATAAAGATTCCGGAATATTCCCCATTCGGATCTCCGGGAGGGGACTGTTAATGGGGAGGTGACAATGAGAAAAAGATTGAATAATCAATGAAAGGATAACGTTCTACGATTTTGGGAGTGGAATGCCGGAAGTTTGAATGTGTTAGGGAAGCTATAAAATCTGAAAAGAGAACTGCTATAGCTCAGTTTAGATACAGCGGGGGTCAGCCGAAGTTAAATGGAAAGAAGACAAGGATTTCTGGTCAGATGAGCTTAGGGTTATATTAACAGCGACATAAAATGGTATAACGGCAGTAGGATTCGCAGTAACAGTGAGTTACTGTTAACAGTATATTTGAGATATACATGCCGACTTCGAAAGGCGAAGACGAAGAGATAGAGAAGGTATATGGGGGTACTTGTAACGTCCTTCGGATCTTCGGTCTTGGCTAACACTCAGCGGTACAGCAAGGAGATTGTTATTTCTTATGTATCGGTATCGACGTTACAAACAGAACATTGATGAACTGAACTCGCGACTTGTGCGAGATATTTACTTCACCAAATGTCGTAATTAAATCGTTTATAATCGATGGGTTATCAGTTGCTATTTAAGTATTAATGATAAGTTCAAATTCGTTCCAGCGACACCAAATTTTCTATGGACTGGTTGTAATCTCAAATCTATAACAGTCGTAGCAGTGTTATTAATTCCTAACGTCAAGGAGTTCCTATATTAGCGCCGAGCGCTTCAGTCAAATAATATCGCAGCACGTTATCTCTATAAATAATATTGTAAAGCTTGAATGATAAATGTGTGAATTGACACGATATGCTGATTTATTACACAATATTAGTCACTTCCTAACAGAGCCGTGAGGAAGAAGCTTTCCCAGGTGTTGGGGGGAATTATAAATTATATGCTTCGTAACTATCGTCAAGTTCCATAGTCCATTAGTTATTACGAATGAAATAGTCTATCTGTGTTCACTTCCTAAATAGTGTTAACCTCAGGTTATCTAATTAAAAGTCACTTCTGTCTAATATATGCAAGTCCTCTATCTGAATTCTAAATAATGTCAAAGTATCGTTCCACTGCGTCATTGTAGATCGCATAATCAATTCTGAAAAGACAATATAATTGCGCCTACATATACGAGCATTCAAAAGTATGACCTGCTTCGGCTAACTCTCGTAACGTAGTGACAATGGATTGAATTATCCCTAGCCATTACTCACGAATGTCAAAGAGTACTCACACTGAGTATTCTTTGGGAACGTTGGTCCTACTTTGTGAATTTTAATTACAATGATTTTGCGATTTACTATGATTTTCAATTTTGAGTTTGATTTTACTGGAATCCTATCTTTCTTTTGTATGTTAGTAAATTACTAAGCATTAGATTCCTGATTCAGTTACTGGTTAATATCCAAATAATAGTGTTAACTCGAAATTTGTTTGCTTGTTCATTATTCATGGAATTTGGAACTTGTTTTGGGGAAATCTTTGGGAATTTTGGTGCTAATTTTTGATTTTCATTTCTCGTCCGAGGAAGTGGCATTAAATACTGAACGGGTAATTCAGTATGTAAAAGGAGATGAAAATCTGATACTCACGCGGATTGGAATGCGATTCTAGGGGAAGGAGTGCCAAGATAGGGTCACGTGAGGATATGGGCTTGGTCCTAGGAAAGAGAGAGGAGAAATATTAATTGAGTGCTACAGTAAAATTTTGCTGTTAATACGAATACCCTGCTTAAGAATCACACAAGGAAGAGATATATTTGGAAAAGGCCGGGAGATACGTAAGGATTTCAATTAGATTATGTCATGGTCAGGCAGAGATTACGAAATCAGATATTCGATTTAAGAGGCTAGTCGGGAAGAATCAGTGTGCAAAGAAGTGGGATACGGAAATACTAAGAACTGAAGAGGTACGCTTGGAACTCTCTGAGGCTACAGATACTGTAATAAGAAATAGCTCAGTAGGCGGTTCATTTAAAGAGGAATGGGCATCTCTAAAAAGGGCAGTCACAGAAGTTGGAAATAAAACCGGCGGTACAAAGAAATTAAATGCGGAGAAACCGTGAGTAATAGAAGAAATAATTCAGTTGACCGATAAAAGAAGAAAGCAAAAAATTTTTTCAAGGAAATTCAGGAATACAGAAATATAAGTCATTCAGGAATGAAATAAATATGAAGTGCAGGGTAGCTAAGGCGAAACGGCTGCATGAAAAATGTGAAGTAATCCAAAATGAAATGATTGTCTGAAGGAATGGCACAGCATACAGGAAAGTCAAAACGACCTTCGCTGAAAGCAAAAGCAACGGCGGTAACGTTGAGAACGCAATGGGTATACCATTGTTAAATGCATAGGAGAGGGAGGATAGGTGGAATCTCTTGTCCGAAGACGTGATAGACGAAGAAACAAGAGTCGATGTTGAAGAGATAGGATATCCGCTATTAGAATGTGAATTCGAAAGAGCTCTGGAAGACATAAAATCAAACACGGCTGAAGGAATAGATAACATTCCATCAGAATTTCTAAAATCATTGAAATCTTTGGAGGAAGTGACAACAAAACGAATATTTACGTCGGTGTGTAGAATGTGTAAGTCTGGCGATATACTATCTGACTCTCGGACAAACATCATCCGCACAATTCTGAAGAATGCAAGAGTCGACAAATGAGACAATTATCGCACAGTCAGCTTAACAGTTCATGCATCCATGTTGCTGACAACAGTAATATAAAGAACAATGAAAAACAGAATTGAGCAAGTGTTAGTCAGTTTGGCCTTAGGAAAGGTAAAGGCAACAGAGAGACAGTTCTGACGTTGGAGTTTATAAAGGAAGGAAGACTAAAGAAAAATAAAGAGACATTCTTAGGGCCGGCCGCGGTGGTCGAGCGGTTCTAGCCGCTTCAGTCCGAAACCGCGCGACTGCTACGGTCGCAAGTTCGAATCCTGCTTCGGTCATGGATGTGTGTAATGTCCTTGAGTTAGTTAGGTTTAAGTAGTTCTAAGTTCTAGGGGACTGATGATGTCAGTTGTCAAGTCAAATAGTGCTCAGAGCCATTTCAACCATTTTTTGAACGTTCATAGGATTTGACGAACTGGAAAAAGGGTTTGACGCTGTGAAATGGTGCAAGGTGTTCGCAAGCCTGAGAAAAATAGTGGTAAGCTCTAGGGAAGGACAGGTAACGTTAATATGTACAAGAACCAAGAGAAAATAATAAGAGTGGAAGACCAACTACGAAGTGCCCGGATTAAGGAGGCTGTAAGACAGGGGTGTAGTGTTTTGCCACTACTGCTCCATCTATACATCGAAGAAGCAATGGCGGAAATAAAAGGAAGGTTCAAGAACGGAATTAAAATTCAACGTGAAAGGATGTCAATGATAAGATTCGTTGATAACATTACTACCCTCAGTGAAAGTAAAGAAGAATTACAGGACCTGCTGATTGGAACGAACTGTCTAATGAGTAAAAAATATGGATTGAGAGTGTATAGGAGAATGACGAAAGTAATGGAAGCAACAGAAATGAGAACAGTGACAAACGGAACATCAAGATTGATGGTCAGGAACTAGATGAAGTTAAGGAATTCTGCTACCTAGTCAGCAAAATAACCCGTGACGGACGGAGAACGGAGAACATAGGAACCAGACTGGCACTGCAAGATATGCATTCCTGGCCAAGAGAAGTCAACTAGTATCAAACGCAGACTTTAACTGGGGGAAGAAATTTCTGAGAATGTGCGTTTATAGCACAGCATTATATGGCAGTGAAACATGGACGGAGGAAAAGCCGGTAAAAAAGATAATCGAAGAATTTCAGGTGTGGTGCTATAGAAGAGTATTGATAATTATTTAGATTGATAAGGTATGGAACGGGGAGGTTCTCTGCAAAATCGATGAGCAAAGGGTTGTATGGAAATCACTGACAATAAGAAGGAGCAGGATAGGAGGACATCAGCTGAGACGTCTGGGAATAGCTTCCATGCTAATAGAGGGAATTGTGGAAGGTAAAAATTGTAGACGAAGACACCTAGAAAATAATTGAGGGCGTGGGTTGTAACTGCTACTCCGAGATGAAGAGGTTGACGTAGCAGAGGAATTCGTGAATTCGTTGCGCGCCGCATCAAACCAGTTAGAAGACTAATGACTAAAAAAAAAAAAAAGTTCTTCAAGCAAAAAACTGTGTGCATTAGCTGGAAGAGAGAACAGATCACGCTAATCCACAGCAAGGGTAGTAGAACTGATTCACTAAACTATCATTCAGTATCCCTCCCATCCGTTTGTTGTAGTATGTGAAAACGTATTCTGAGTTCAAAGGTATGTCGAACAAAATAACCTCCTTTGTGGCAACCAGAACAGAATTCGAAAAAATGTGTAAACCAACTCGGAGTTCTCTCACGTGTCATTCAGAAAACCATAGAATCAAGGCAGTCAGATAGATGCTATATTTCACGATTTCAAAAAACCATTGGACTTAGTACTACAGCTAAGCTTATTATCAAAAGTCCGTTCATATGAGATACCAAGCGAAGTTTTTTGACTGAATTGAAGATTTCTGCTAGGAGGAACGCAGCAAGTGAACTTGCATTGAGAGTCATTGACAGATGTAGAAGTAACTTCGGGTGTCCCCCAGGGATGTGTGTTGGATCCCTTGCTGTACACATTGTATATCAATGACCTTGCAGAGAAAATTAATAGCAACTTCCGACTTTTCCCAGATGATCAGTTATTTGAAATGAAGTACAGTCTGAAAAAAGCTCCACAAATATTGAATCGGAGAAACGTACAACTTTGCACTTTAGAAAGCGACAAATCTTAATGTTTTTAGATTTGATAGTAATATAATTATTATTTTTATCATTTCAGGGTTTACTTTAGTAAAATATCGGTTTCGGGTACCGGTGATGAAAAACTTTTCCACCCTTGAAGTTTTAAAATCTTTTAGTGTACAATATTAATGAGCTACAACTGGAATCGGTCAACTCATACAAATAACAGGCTGTAACAGTTTTACTGGTATGGAGTGGACAAACACGTAGGCTGAATCGTCGGTAAAGCAGGTGGCAAACTGCGGTTCATTGGTAGAATACTAGGCAAACGTAGTAAGTCATCGCATATAAAACACTCGTGTGACACATCTTAGGAAATTGCCCAAGTTTGTGGGACCAGTGCCAAATAGGACTAACAGAGATACTAAGAGTACACACGAGGATTGCCCAAAAAGTAATGCACTGCATTTTTTCTCTCAGCCGAAAACAATGCTACGAATCCGAAACGCTACGTATGCGTTATTTGAAGTCTCCCGAGTGAGCACGCCAAGTTTCCGTCACTTCCGACAGGTAGCGTAGCTGCAGGACAGTTTCAAAATGACGTCTGTGGGTGGTGCACATTACAAGCAACGTTCGGTCATTAAATTCCTCACTGCAGAGAATGCGGGGAATATTCACAAACTTTTGCGCAAAGTCTACGTAGCATCTGCTGTCGACAAGAGTACAGTTAGTCCCTGGGCACGGAGAGTGAGGTCATCACAAGGCGGATCGACGGAGCTCCACGATTTGCAGCAGTCGGGGAGATCATCCACGGCTGCACACCTGACATGTTGCAGCGAGTTGATGCTATCATTCGCTAGAGCAGACGCATTAGACTCGGCAATTGGGGCTGCATCTGTCAATCAGCAAAGGAACACAGTGAAGCACTAGCTCCGCGACCAGAACAAGGATTGGTACAGACAGGGCATACACGCCCTTGCTTCGCGCTGGAGGAAGGCCATACAACGGGACGGAGATTAGTGGGAAATTAGGGTGTGCAGATAAAACACCGCTCTTTCGTGTGTGTAATTCTCATTATGTTCAATAAATAACGGTTGGAGAAAAAAATGCGGTGCATTACTTTCTGTGTTACCCTCTTAAAAACGTGCAGCACCAATGGCCACAGGTTTGCTTCCCCGAGGCAGACTGTCATGGAGAAGCTGAAGGTAGTGAACTATCAGACCCTCAAAGATAGACGAAAACAATCCCGAGCTACTGCAGAATCTGCAGTAAATGCTGTGCGTACACCAAATTTGGAGCACCAGGTTCTGAAGGGTATTGAGACGAACTCAAGACCAAGGTCGAGGCAAGTGGCCCGCCAACACGGTATAAGCCAAAGTAAGATTATGTGTATCCTGCTTGACAACCGCTACTATCCTTATCACCCGCAATTCCATGGAGGCCACTTGGAACATCTGTTGTGACTTGCGTGCGATGCAGCTCTGTAGTGTGTTCTGGGACTATTTGTTGTCGCTGCAGGCACACCGTCCATTTCCACACACATATTGACAGGGCCTGTTTCCACCATTTCCAGTCAGGAATTCGTCGCTACAGTTTGTCGGTTTTATTAATGTTCACAATCTAGAGGTTGCGCCCATGTAGCTACAGAAGCGGAACGAGAAGCTATGTACTGCTCATCTCACTTGTATTCGTTCATAATGGCCTTACCATTAGTATGACAACGCATATAATGTACATTACATGTACCAAGGATATGAAACATATTTCATTTCATATTTTTTAAAGTATGATTTGTCGAGTAGAAGATAAACGTTTTTTTCGTTTTTAATATTTTACATTGAAATGTCTGAAGATCCAGTCGTGAGTAAAAACTATTTCTTAATGCGTCCGAAAGAATCTATAATAAATTATGATCATTTCCGACTGTAAAGATGTTGGCACCACAGTTCTCTTCCGAGCAGCACTGATTATGGTTCAAATGGCTCTGAGCACTATGGGACTTAACATCTTAGGTCATCAGTCCCCTAGAACTTAGAACTACTTAAACCTAACTAACCTAAGGACATCACACACATCCATGCCCGAGGCAGGATTCGAACCTGCGACCGTAGCAGTCCCGCAGCACTGATTATCTTCGTCATTACACCATGGAGGAGCCCTCTGCTCATCTACTTGCCGGACAAGTTACCGAAATTGAACAAGGAATTAGTAGTCCTTTCCTCGACCTCGCTGGGCGCGAAATTAACTGAACACATTTTACAGATCGCCATCCTAACAAAACCGACAGTTTTTTTCCCCCTCGGGACACAGTTTTTCTCTTAACAAGAAACGACATATTTGTAACCGCTGTTGAGGAAAGAAACCTAAATAAACGTATTTTATCGTGTAATCCTACTAAATGCGCCGCTGCTAAAGTATTTTTTTGTTATGAGAGGAAATTAGTATTACCCATTAATTGTACCACTTTATACCGGAGTCGAACACTGTAGTTTCATCAATCATTGGAAAAAGTTGCCTTTTCTTTGTGAAATTTTTCGAAATTATTTGGCCTACTGAGAGATCCACTCAAAACATCTAAGTGTTGAATGCCAATTACTTTTCACTGTTCTAGGAACTACAGTCGCACATGCACCGTCTTCTCCTAGCCATGATACACAACGTGCACGCCGGCACTTTATACGTTCTTATTTATACTTTCAGTTACCGATGGGCAGTGGGTACGCTGTTTACGCCTGCTGTTGGCGCTTTGAGATTTAGGTCGTGATACAGTAACGGGTAACGATTTTGTGACTCTTTAATGTCTATCACGTAACGTTCCATAATCGCGTTCGGCGAGTATGTCCGCAATGTCAGACCAAATATGAAATAAACATGAGAAATCATCATTTTCACACTCTGTGACATTGTGCTCTGTTCTGTGGACGGCTGCTAATCTTGATGGTGATGAGGCTGTAAGGCGTGAATCAGTAATTCCGCGTAGTAGTCATGTTTCTTTGGATACAGTTGATAGTGAGTATATTTTTACCATCTATACCCCACTGCATCAGATGACATTTTTAACGGTTTCACGTTGTAAAATACACTACTGGCCATTAAAACTGCTACTCCAAGGAGAAATGCATATGATAAACGGGTATTCATTGGACAAATATATTATACGAGAACTGACATTTGATTACATTTTCACGCAGTTTGGGTGCATAGATCCTGAGAAATCAGTACCCAGAACAACCACCTCTGGCCGTAATAATGGCCTTGATACGCCTGGGCATTTAGTCAAACAGAGCTTGGATGCTGTCTACAGGTACAGCTGTCCATGAAGCTTCCACACGATACCACAGTTCATCAAGAGTTGTGACTGGCGTATTGTGACGAGCCAGTTGCTCCGCCACCATTGACCAGACGTTCTCAATTGGTGCGAGATCTGGAGAACGTGCTGGCCAGGACAGCAGACGAACATTTTCTGCATCCAGAAAGGCCCGTACAGGACCTGCAACATTCGGCCGTGCATTATCCCGCTGAAATGTGGGGTTTCGCAGGGATCGAATGAAGGGTAGAGCCACGGGTCGTAACACTTCTGAAATGTAATTTACACCGTTCAAAGTGCCGTCAATGCGAACAAGAGGTGACCGAGACGTGTAACCAATGGCACCCCATACCACCACGCTGGGTGATACGCCAGCTGTTAGTCCATGCTGCTGCAAACGTCGTCGAACTGTTCGTGCAGATGATTGTTGTGTTGCAAACGTCCCCATCCTGTTGACTCAGGGATCGAGACGTGGCTGCACGATCCGTTATAGCTGTGTGGATAAGATGCCTGTCATCTCGACTGCTAGTGATACAAGGCCATTGGGATCCATCACGGAGTTCCGTATTACCGTCCTGAACCTACCGATTCCATACTCTGCTAACAGTCAATGGATGTCGACCAACGCGAGCAGCAATGGCGCGATACGATAAACCGCAATGGCGATGGGCTGCAATCCGACCTTTATCAAAGTCGGAAACGTGATTTTTCCTCCTTACACGAGGCATCACAACAAATTTTCACCTGGCAATGCTGGTCAACTGCTGTTTGTGTATGAGAAATCGGTTGGAAACGTTCCTCATGTCAGCACGTTGTAGGTGTCACTACTGGCGCCGACCTTGTGTGAATGCTCTGAAAAAGCTAATCATTAGCATATCACAGTATCTTCTTCCTGTCGGTTAAATTTCGCGTCTGTAGCACGTCATTTTTGTGGTGTAGCAATTCTGATGGCCAGTATTGTTGAAAGAGAGAATATCTATATCTCTGCGTTTAATATTTTGATAGCGCACACGCGCGAGCTCGCATGCACACGCGCGCGCGTGTGTGTGTACACACGTACAAAACAACATAAAACACCATCAGTTTCTTAGTTTTAGAGTTTTTCTGTTGTTATGTTCACTACATGAATATCATTGTGGCTACAGCACTTTATCTACAACTACGGTGTTTTTCAAATCTTAGATGTACGGCTGCTGCGGCGCTGAAGGATGCGGAAAGCTTGAACACCTGGACGGACTTTCCTCGTTGCATACGTCGCTGGCCAGTGAGCAACTGAAGGCGTAGGGTGACAACGTTATAGTCCGTAGGTTTATTAGCAGGGCTGTTTCTAAGCAATGTTTGGCGGGTGTAAGCTTTATGCTGCTGACTTAATTGTCATTTCCTGAGTATAATTAGAAAAGGGTAAATAAACATTACAGCCCGTGAAATCTCTCTGAAATTGTTGAGATTCCGTTTGGTATATGTAATATTATTTGTAAGTGGTAATTTTTATTTCTACGTCTACATCTACATGTACATTTATACTCCGCAAACCACACAACGGTGTGTGGCGGAGGGCACTTTACTTGCCATTGTCATTACCTCCCTTTCCTGTTCCAGTCGCTTATGATTCGCGGGAAGAACATTTTACATTCGTAATCTCCTCGGGAGGTATAAGTAGTGGGAAGCAATATATTCGGTACCTCATCCAGAAACACACCCTCTCGAAACGAGGACAGCAAGCTACACCGCGATGCAGAGCGCCTCTCTTGCAGAGTCTGCAACTTGAGTTTGCTAAACATATCCGTAAAGCTATCACGCTTACCAAAATACCCTGTGACGAAACGCGCCGCTCTTCTTTGGATCTTCTCTATCTCCTCTGTCAAGTCGACCTGGTACGGATCCTGCACTGGTGAGCAATACTCAAGCATAGGTCGAACGAGTGTTTTGTAAGGCACCTCCTTTGTTGATGGACTACATTTTCTAAGGACTCTCCCAATGAATCTCAACCTGGTTCCCGCCTTACCAACAATTAATTTTTTATGATCATTCCACTTCAAATCGTTTCGTACTCATACTCCCAGATATTTTACAGAAGTAACTGCTACCCGTGTTTGTTCCGCTATCATATAATCATATAATAAAGGATCCTTCTCTCTATGTATTCGAAATACATTACATTTGTCTATGTTAAGGGTCAGTTGCCACTCCCTGCACCTAGTGCCTATCCGCTGCAGATCTTCCTGCATTTCGCTGAAATTTTCTAATGCTGCAACTTCTCTGTGTACTACAGCATCATCCGCGAAGGGCCGCATGGAACTTCCGACACTATCTACTAGGTCATTTATATATATTGTGAAAAGCAATGGTCCCATTACACTCCCCTGTGGCAAGCCAGAGGTTACTTTAACGTCTGTAGACGTCTCTCCATTGAGAACAACATGCTGTGTTCTTTTGCTAAGAACTCTACAATCCAGCCGCACGGCTGGTCTGATATGCCGTAGGCTCTTACTTTGTTTATCAGGCGACAGTGCGGAACTGTATCCAACGCCTTCCGGAAGTCAAGGAAAATGGCATCTATCTGGGAGCCTGTATCTAATATTTTCTGGGTCTCATGAGCAAATAAAGCGAGTTGGGTCTCACACGATCGCTGTTTCCGGAATCCATGTTGATTCCTACAGAGTAGATTCTGGGTTTCCAGAAATGACATGATACGCGAGCAAAAAACGTGTTCTAAAATTCTACAACTGATCGACATCAGAGATATAGATATAGATATAGATATTCATCAGTTGTCTGTTTAGTGAAGGACATGCTTCAGGACAACTGCATGTCTGTGCTCTTCAATAACTGATTTCCTATTCCTGAGATGACCTCATTTGTTAATTGAGAGGCTCGAGGCATGGTAGATATGGAAAAGCAATTTGCTACTAGTAAGCCCTACGGACCGCTCGGCATTCGAGCTACCGCATAGAGCGTCGCCGCCGCCGTAGTAAGTGGGCACCGCCGCCGCCGCCGCCGCCTGTTACGTTGAGGCCTGCCGACAGATGTGGGCTGCATACGAAGGCGCCTGATTGGTCAGCGCTCAGGCAGCGACGCACGTTTTCCCGGTACCGGTGCCCCAGAAACGTGCTTGACAGGTGACGTTGCCCCAAGCCGATCGCGAACGGGTAAAAGAGCAGCAAAAGACTGGCCGGCAGGCAGGCTGCAGCACACGTTTCCTTTTCCTGCTGCCAATGCAGCAGAAACTTGTCCGGCAGGTTACGTTCCCACTCTCCGATCCCGCACGGGTAAATGAACATGAAAAAGTGAGCCGAATATCAACTATTCGTCGATATCCTTGCCTAGTCTATGTACCTTTATTCGTTTGAAAGCAGTTTTCCCTGTTCTTAATATCCGGACGATACGGGACACTCTCAAGGTAACAACTATTTATGAGAACATCAGTCATTTCTCAGCGTGGGGGAAAATTGCACAGTCTTACGATACTGTGAGCCGTGAGGTCTCCCAGTCGTATATTAATTACATGTGTATCGCCTGTCTGCCTCGGAATAAACAAACAAGTTCATAATTTTCACGATCGATTACGAGAAAATTACCCGTTAATGCATCAGCTTGTAGTACGACGTAGGTGCACATCATCTACTGGTCTCGTAAGCTACCGATCTGATTACAGTAAGACAGCTAAAATCCGGCACTCGGTAACCCAGCAGACCCGACACTCCGGCACGCACCACAAATTTTCTTGTATTTTTATGTCGTCAAGGTTTGATAATACTGTCAGACGCTCCGAAAAAGATTGCAACCATCCGACACTGCATCTCCTCTGCAACAATTTTCTGCCTCACTGAGCTATTATATTTTCGCCGAGATAATCCAGTTTCATTGTTAGGCCAGGAGATAGCCATGGCATAACTGGTTGAAAAAACTGAGGTGGAAAGCGATGTATATGATGAGTCGGCAACTGATCTCTCTGAAATTGAACAATTGCTAAATACAGCATCCACTAAAGCGAAAGGAGTGTGTTTTCAAGAAAACAAGTTGACTCTCGAAGAAGAGCTACTGAGACTCTGATATCAAAAAGTCTTTTCAACCCATAGGACGCACCAGAAACTGAGATTGACGAAGAAGACGACAGCTAACATCTCTTCGCCTGAAGCTTCAGAAGCCTTAAGTTCTCTTGTGAAATTCACTGAGAGTATTTAAACAATGCAACGCTTCTGTAGTTACGAATCTCGACAAGTGAACATTTCCGCACTGTTCCAGCGGGTTCAGAAAAAACTTTCTCTAAATCGTTAGTGGCAGATACATCAGGCATATTCCCCGTCTTCGACAACGTCAGAGATACTGACTTCAATTAAGCTGCATCAGCTTCTTGGTAACAGTTTTATTAATTATGCTGTTCTTAATTTTTTCAAATCAAAGGTGCTTATTTCATTTTGTCACTGTGGCACAAAAATTATTCGTATATACGGAACTATTCTAAAACTTTCAGCCTTAAACTGATTTGATGGAGCAGTAAAGTATTCGACCTTTAATTCAATTTTCTGTTTACGGAAAAGTAAGAGGTACTTTTAACTTCTTATATTGTAATCTCCCATGTTGTGTTTCCAAAATAAGTTACTTGTTTGTGTACGTTAAAACTACATGTTATACTTAGAACCTTTTTGTTCTAAACCAGGAATTTAAACATAGGCTTGACAATCCGGAAAATCTGATAATATGGCATTTACAGATCCAAGAGCTTACAGGATCATCATGGTCCTACTGTACTGAGTTTCATAACTCAAGTCACATTAAAATCATATGTTCTCGGAGCTTTACATAATACCTTACAAACTCAGTTTTGATTGCCAAAATAATATGTTTCGTCAGGTATTCGGCAATAATTGTCTTTCAGATGCAAGGTACGTTCAGTGTACAGTATAATACTGTGTCGAGGCTAAACTATTATTTTGTGTACTATATTCCGTAAGGTGGGAGGTACGTAGAGGGTCTATACAAAGGCAATGTACTTGAGGGAAAAATTATGTAAATGGAAGAGGGAGTAGATGAAAATGAAATGGGAGATATGATACTGCATGAAAAATGTGACAGAGCACTGAAAGACCTGACTCAAAACAAGGCCCCGGGAGTTGACAACATTCCATTAGAACTACTGATAGCCTTGGGAGAGCCAGCTCTGACGAAAAACTCTACCATCTGGTGAGAAAGATGTAAGAGACTGGTGAAATACCCTCAGACTTCAAGAAGAATATAATAATTCCAATCCCAATGAATGCAGGCGTTGACACGTTTGAAAATTACCGAACTATCAGTTTAATAAGACACGGTTGCAAAATACTAACACGAATTCTTTAAGACGAATGGGAAAACTGGTAGAAGCCGACCCCGGGGAATATCAGTTTTGGTTCAGTAGAAATGTTGGAACAAGTGAGGCAATACTACTAATTGTCTTAGATTAAGGAAAGGCAAACCTACGTTTCTAGCATTTGTAGACTTAGAGAAAGCTTTTGACAATGTTGACTGGAACACTCTCTTTCAAATTCTGAAGGTGGTACGGGTAAAATAAGGCGAGCGAAACGCTATTTACAATTTTTACAGAAGCCAGATGACAGTTATAAGAGTCGAGGGGCATAAAAGTTAAGCATTGGTTGGGAAGGGAGTGAGACAGGGTTGTAGCCTGTCCCCGATGTCATCCAGTCTGTACACTGAGCAAGCAGTAAAGAAAACAAAAGGAAAATTTGGAGTAGGAATTAAAGTCCATGGAGAAGAAATAAGAACTTCGAGGTTTGCCGATGGCATTGTAGTTCCGTCGGAGTAGTTGAACGGAATGGAGAGGGTCTTGAGAGGAGGATATACGAGGTAAGATGAACATCAACAAAAGCTAAACAAGGATAATGGAATGTAGTCAGTTTAAATCAGATGATGCCATGGGAATTAGATTAGGAAACGTGACACTTAAAGTAGTAAATGAGTTTAGCTATTTGGGAAGAAAAATATGATAGTCGAAGTAGAGAGGATATAAGATGTAGTCTGGCAATGGCAAGGAAAGCGTTTCTGAAGAAGAGAAGTTTGTTAACGTAGAGTATAGATTTAAGTGTCAGGAACTCTTTTCTGAAAGTATTTGTATAGAGTATAGCTATGCATGGAAGGGAAACCTGGACGATAAATAGTTTAGGCAAGACGGAAATAGAAGCTTTCTAAATGTGGTGTTACAGAAGAATGCTGAAGATTAGATGGCCAGATCACGTAACTAATGAGTAGGTTCTGAAGGGAGTTGGGGAGAAGAGGAATTTGGGCACAACTTGATTAGAAGAAGGGATCGGTTGGTAGGGCAAGTTCTGAGGCATCAAGTGATCACCAATTTAGTATTGGATGGCAGCGTGGAGGGTAAAAATCGTGGAGGGAGAGCAAGAGATAAATACACGAAGCAGATTCAGAAGAATGTAGGTTGCAGTAGGTACTGGGAGATGAAGAAGCTTGCACAGGATAATGTACCACGGAGAGCTGCATCAAACCAGTCTCTAGACTGAAGACCACAACAACAACAACAACAACAACAACCACATTCTGTAGCATGAAGATTCTGAAAATCACATTAGTTTCACTAAACCTCCCACAACTGCTGCTCTCAGTGGACTAAACATTTACATAAAATGCTTATTAAGTAGAATTTCCGAAACAAATTTGTCTTAACTGTGTGACACCTGCTTCGCTTTACTGAATGATAGATAGCAATTCAGCAATTCATGCGTGTAAGGTCATGTGGTGAGAAAAAATACGTTTAGTACTTGGTATTAGACAACCTACTGCCCACGTGTTGCATCCCTTGCTTGTAATTATTTTCCATCTGCAACACAGCGTTCCTGGATCTTCGTAGCTTCAGACGTACGAACAAATACTGATGTTATAGGAATTAAAACCTTAAACATAACTATGTGTTCAGCAACTGTACAGTTGTAAACTTGGAGAGGTTGAAAACTCTACCGACCGGTAGGAAAGAAGGGTTTATTGGAATCCTTGACCTGGGTTTCGAAATTTTTAAGTTGCCTGCTTCGCAAGGGCGTAATGGGTCTTAATAATTACATTACTGGTTACAAAAATATTCTAAACAAAAATGGTTCAAATGGCTCTGAGCACTATGGGATTTAACTTCTGAGGTCATCAGTCCCCTAGAACTTAGAACTACTTAAACCTAACTAACCTAAGGACATCACACACATCCATGCCCGAGGCAGGATTAGAACCTGCGACCGTAGCGGTCGCGCGATTCCAGACTGTAACGCCTAGAACCGCTCGGCCATCCCGGCCGGCTCTAAACAGAAGAAAGAGGTAACAAATGTAGTGCCAAAAGTCTGAAACATAAGCGCACTCACTTGTGAAGTCATACGCTGGTAAAATACACTGAATAAAGATAAATGGCTTTTGTCATCTGAGGCATTCATCTTTACAACACAAATGATCACACACCGTTACTTAAGTGTGTAGGTCCGTAGTATTTCACACGTGAAGTTTAAGCGCCAAATGTTGTGGCCCATTAATATAAGGCTCTTGTCGGCTGAAAAAAGTTGTGTACAATGAAACACAATGATGGAATCTGGATTATAATACTGAGCATATGATAAATATCAGAAGTTAACTGCCCAAATGTACAGACCCTAGCGCTAAGGAAATCTACATGTAGATGTTGCAAATACGTGCGCTTACGAAATAAGCCTCAACTGCCATGAATAGACTACGTAAATTAATAGCGAAAAATTAAATATTGTCTTGTGTAAGGCCGCTGTTAATCTAGGATGAGATAAAACTAAGCGCTTATAAATCTCCGTGTAAAAATGGAGTCTGAAAACATTTTTATAACAGAGTAAAACTGCAATGACATTTTCCGTACATGTGGTACAAGGAGCAGTAAATACTGTGAAGAGGGGGCAATAGGGTGAGGGGAGGCAATGAACTAAAGTTTATTAAAACTGAAATGGAGTAACTTCCGCTTAATGTTAAAGAAGTTTACAAAAAGCAGGCTATAACAGTGTAACATTACAACAGCATTTCGCCGTGTCTATGGTAAATACGTCTATTAAAATAATGAATTAAAATCTGTGAAGATGGGGGAAGTACGAACCATGAAAAACTCTGTTGAAAGATAACTGCTAAAATGAAGAATCTTCCGCTTAGTGTTAGAGAAGTTTACGAACAGTAGACGAAGCAGAACAGTTAACAAATTCAAAAATTCGGATTAAGCTCAAAACATTAGAAGACTACTACGTGTCGTAAAGGCTGAAAACAACGCTAAGTACATGATAAAATTGTTATGCAATCGAAAAACCTAATCAGATTAACGAGAAAGTGTTTTAAGGAAAACGATATGCTCGTCAAAGCTAGCACTGTAAACACATGCTGCGCGCCCACGAGCAGCGGCCTGAAGCCGTCAAGGAAGTTTCTACTTGCAGCTGCAGCTGATCATTCAAGGTGTCACCTTCTCTGGTAGCTAAATGCTGGAATATTTCAAGGTCTTCTAACAAATCTGTTACGCAGCATTTTACTTCGCTACGTAGAGTTACTGTTTCAATCGGTTCCCTCGGAGAATGATCAGGAATAAGCATATACTGTGGAAAAAAGGAATGATATACGTTACCACCTTTCTTTCCCAGCAGATGCTCATTGTACCCAACTTTAGTAGTATCTCCAGTCTGTCCTAAATAATTGCTAGGACAACTGTCACATAACATTTTGTAGGGGCCTGAGGATCTTCAGTTTTTAGCGTGCTTAGTAAATTTTTCTTGAATCGGTTGCTGATGCCAAAGTATCTCTACTGCTATATTTTTTATCAAAAGGTAGCTAAACCTGTAAGACAAATTACATAAAAAAGGTGTAGGAATAAACTTGCCTTTTTCTTCTTTGTTACTCTTTTGTTTGTTACTGCCTACAGCTGAATTTTTTTTCATTTTATTACTAAGAATCTGGTCGACTACACCCTGCTTGCAATGGATGTTAATTTCTTTCTGTAAACTGCCAGGGGAATGCCGGGTTCTCAAAACCTAATTTATTGTCGAATGGAAAAATACTTTAGGAGCTTGTGGGTGCTGAATTGTCAGATTAAGTTGACTTATGACGAGTATCAAAGTTCATACTGTTATTCTGTATGCATAATTTCAGATCAAGAAAATTTAATTCAGCGGTCTCACTTTGAACTTATTTGGTAAATTTAATTTTCTGAGGAAAATCATTTTAGGGTGTTAAACAACAGCTCTAATTCTTGGCCAGTCCCATCGAAAGCAAAAATTCAGTCATGAATATAACATCTACATATCTACATATATACTCCGCTAGCCACCAAGTGGTGTGTGGCAGAGGGCACAATTCGCCCCAAAGTCACATTTCTCCCCCCTCTATTCCGCTCGCGGATTGCGCGAGGGGAAAACGACTGTCTGAACGCCTCAGTACGAACTCTTATTTCCCTTATCTTTGAATGATGATCATTACGCGATTTGAAAGTTGGTGGTAATAATATATGCTCTACATCGGCGGTGAAGATTGGATTTCGGAATTTAGTGAGCAGCCCCTTCCGTTTAGCTCGTCGTCTATCTGCAAGTGTTTCCCACTTCAAACTTTCTATGAGATTTGTAACGCTCTCGCGATGGCCAAATATACCAGTCATGAATCTTGCCGCTCTTCTTTGGACCTTCTCAATCTCTTAAATCAGACCCAACTGGTAAGGGTCCCATACAGACGAACAATACTCTAAGACTGGACGAACTAACGTATTGTAAGCTATTTCCTTTGTTGAAGGACTGCATCGCTTCAGGATTCTACCAATAAACCGCAATCTCGAGTTCGCCTTACCCGTTACTTATGTAATCTGATCATTCCACTTAAGATCATTTCGAATAGTCACACGCAGACACTCGACTGATGTTACCGCTTCCAAAGACTAATCATTTATTTTGTACTTATACATTAATGGGGATTTTCGCCTTGTTATACGCAGTAGGTTACACTTACTAATATTCAGAGATAACTGCCAGCCATTACACCACGCATTTATTTTCTGCACGTCCTCATTGATTTGTTCACAACTTTCGTGTGATACTACTTTCCTGTAGACTACAGCATCATCGGCAAACAGTGTAAGGCGTAAAACTGTATATATTGCTTAACTCTGATTTATTTCTGAAGAACCTATTTCCTAGGGAGTTAAATAAAATGTCAGGTGTGACACCTGTAAAAGGACTTCCCACACCAAGACAAAATGGCTGAACATAAAATTTACTGGTGACGGTAAAGCAATTGTGCTTAAGCACTACTTTAAATTAGCTCACAAGTTCAGCGGTTTGCGCCACTGTTAGTTTTTGTGTAATAATAGGTTCTTTTCAATAATTAATCATTCCAATAATTTCGGTAATTAATATGGGAAGAGAGCAAACTAATATGAGGTGTACTTCCAAGTATTTTCGTTTTGTTAACCAGATCGATACACCTTTAACTTAAAAGTCACGTTCAAAGCTAAAAAAAATGCTTTATTTTTACAACGCAAGGGCCGAGGTAACTTGTGCATCAGATATATGTGCTTGTGTATCTTAAACAGCTTCTCAAAACACAAACCGAGAGGGATAGCGCACTGGTTAGCAGATGGCCTCGCATTCGGGAGGACGGCTGCTCAGACACGCATCCAGCCATCCTGATTTAGGTCTTACCTGATTTCCCTAAATCGCTTAAGGGCAGGTGTAGGGCAAAACAACAAAAAATCGAATTTTTTAATGCGTTATTTATTAGACTAACGCTTTAAGAATGATGGCTCCAGGTTTCATAATCTTAACCCGCCTAGAAATAGGTTTCAAAAATTTTTCTTTGGCTCTCTGCTCCTGCTACGCCACCATCCTTTGCTGTAGTCCACACCACACAAAAGACTATATTGGTCTTAGTTTTTCGGTCACAAAATCGAAATGAATTACAGGCGTATCTAGATGGCTGTGACAAATATTACACCTGCTTGTGTCGTGGGAGAAGTTAGAAGATGGATAACTAGTGGGAGATGCTAACAGACTGAGGAACTAACAAAATTCATACATTACGAATATATTATGGAAAAGCCATCAGGAAAAATGTACATTGTGTGAAAAAAAAGAAATAAGCGTTTTCGGAAATACTGTTCCACAAATTTTCGACAGATGGAAATTCTCAGCACTTACTCTGTGACATATCGTGATGCAAATATCTTCCGCAGGAGCCAGTGGAACGCCAACTGTCAGATACTTAGCCAATCCTGAACAGCTGAAAAAAAGTGTATGTGGGATAACTCAAAAGACGAATGAGAGCGACAATCACCTCATATGGATGCGTTGTCCAAATAGAGCATTTTTCTCCTCAACTGTTGGGAAGGAAATGAATGTGATGCCTGTCTAGTGTTTAATAGTGGAACAGTAGATAAGATTAAATGCCTACAGAGGTTAGGCTTCTATCCATTTGCATTCACACTGGTTTTTGGCAGCATCGATGAAGCACGACTTGACACAATCCAGTCAGCAGAAGAAAATATTTCAAAGCTGACGAGGCAAAGGAGGCAGGGGAATACTGCAGTAACACGAGGAATTGAATTTATATCATGGACATGGACATCATTAATGACTAGAAGTATGACAATATTATTAAAATCTGAAATAAAAGTTTAAATGAGATTTGTCATACAGGGATATTTTTGAAATACATTGACCTCTTCTCAAGAAATACAAAAGCTAAAAACCTGAAATTTGGCGTAGTTCTAAAAAGATGGCTTACTGAATAACCCTGTGCAGACCTTGTCCTTCACCTTGTGCCTGGGAAAAGTTCTTCTTTACTGTATAAGGAAAACAGAGGAGTGTCTATTAACACAAAACTAAAAATCGAATTTGAAAGTATGTTCGACCTTAAACAAAATCTGTGCAGACGTTTGACTGGCCTTTGATGCAGACGTACACTGTAAGGTTTCCGCTTTAATACTTGATTATTTTCTGAGACAAGGTGCATTATACGTACACTGGTAGCTAAGAATTGAAATTCTTATAAAATCAATGTTCTTGGACATTAAAAAACAAAAACTGTGCGAAATATCGTGCACTGAATTCTAGATAATAGTTACAACTTTCAACTTTTTAAGGACAGTACTGCAAGAAATATAAATGTTTAAATGTTCTTCAGCTGCTTGGCCTACATCTGCCCTTAAGTCAAATGCCGGGATGGTCCGTTCGAAAGGGGACGGCCACTTTCCTTCTCCATCCTTCCCTAATACGAGACTGTGCTCCGCCTTTAATGACCTTGTTGTCGACGGGACGTTAGACACCAATCCCCTGCTCCTCAAAACACAAGGCTTAGGATCCATGTTAATTAAAATTTCCTTGGATACTTCAGTATTACCTAAGCATTTCCAAATCTCTTTTTTGCATGTTGGCGGTGGGATCTGTACTAACCTCGGTGATGTGATTTTCCTAAAAAAAACTACAACTTTCTATCTACATATACACTTTTATAATCAACGACGTCTATATTGCCATTGCATAAACATCTGAAACTCCATCTGGATTGGTTCAAATGGCTCTGAGCACTATGCGACTTAACTTCTGAGGTCATCAGTCGCCTAGAACTTAGAACTAATTAAACCTACCTAACCTAAGGACATCACATACATCCATGCCCGAGGCAGGATTCGAACCTGCGACCGTAGCGGTCGCCCGGCTCCAGACTGTAGCGCCTAGAACCGCACGGCCACTCCGACCGGCCCATCTGGAATGCATATCGCAAATACAGGTTGAGCTCTGGTGGTGGATGATTATTTATAACCATACAATACGATAATATCTAATGAGATTAATGTGGATTTAGAATGCGAATCTATTTGGGCGAAGATAACTGTTAATGCTTGATGAAATATCGTCATCAGACGCTTTTATAGACTCCCTGCCACAGCAGCAGCAGTGATGGAGCGTTTGAGGGGAAGCGTGGGCAATATTTCGCGTAAATTTCGTGGTCATGTCATAGTGTAGGTGGAGATTTCAGTTCATCAGCTAGAGATTGGAAGACGCAAATCATTATGGCCGGTAGTGGGGACAGTTCATCGTGTGAAATCGTTCTGAGTGCTTCATCCTAAAATTACCTTGAGCAGTGAATTAGAAAATCGTCTATTGAAGGTAACATCTTAGACCTACCGTTAACAAACTAACTTAAACATTTAGACTCACCGCAGAGCAGGAAATCAGTAATCATAAATGTGTTACAGCAACACTGAATACGGCTGTAAATATGAATAGAAAGAAAGGTAGGAATCTCTTTACGCTTGTCAAGAGCGACTTGAAAGATGAAAGTGAAAAATCATCTCCAGTACTGACTATGTTTAGCTTCAATCGACAAAGGTCAAGAGCGTTGTGCAGTACTCTTTAGATTGCTATGAGCCGAGCAAAGTTCTGATGGATGGACTAGAACCAAGCGTTGTTCGACAACCGTGTTAGAAAGCTTGTACGAATTCAAACAGAACTTCACTGCAAATTTAAACGCAGCAAACAAACTCAAAAACATGTTCTAAGAGATTTCGGGATTGCAACCGGTCACCGTAAACTTCACATATGGAGTGATGTTTACGACGACCGGCTGCAATCCCGAAATCTCTATGAACATTTAATTTGCCGGGAAAATCTTAAATTTCACAACTCACAGACAACCAGAACTCAAACTAGGCCAAAAGTAGCGTAAAGCGCTTGAAGCGTTCACGAAATGCAAAAATAAAATGCAGTCTACCGTCCTGGTAGTAATATTAGGAAATTAAATCAGTGAAGGGATCAAATCCATATGTTCAGGGACTCCGTGACCATAAAGGCACTAAAACCCACAATGACACCGGAAAGACCGAAATACTAAACGTCTTTTTCCTGTTTCAGGGGGGAGGGGGGAAGATCGCACGGCAGTTTCTCCCTTAAGTATTCAAACGAACAACAAAATGAAAGATATCGAAATAAGTGACGAAGGCATATAAATGTAAGTGAAATCGCCAAATTAGGTCACTAGACCTGATAGAGTACCATTTCCATTCTACATCTACATCTACGTGATTGCTCTGCTATTCACAATAAAGTGCCTGCCAAAGGGTTCAATGAACCACCTTCAGGCTTTCTCTCTATCGTTCCACTCTCGAACGGCACGCGGGAAAAACGAGCACTTAAATTTTTCTGTGAGAGCCCTGATTTCTCTTATTTTATCGTGATGATCATTTCTCCCTATGTAGGTGGGTGCCAAGAGTATGTTTTCGCAATCGAAGGAGAAAACTGGTGATTGAAACTTCGTGTGAAGATCCCGTCGCGACGAAAAACGCCTTTGTTTTAATGATTGCCACTCCAATACACGTATCATGTCTGTGACACTATCTCCCCTATTCCGCGATAATACAAAACGAGCTGCCCTTCTTTGTACTTGTTCAATGTCATCCGTCATTCCCACCTGATGCGGATCCCACACCGCACAGCAGTACTCCAGAATAGGGCGGACAGGCGTGGTGTAAGTAGTCTCTTTAGTAGACTTGTGGCACCTTCTAAATGTTCTGCCAGTGAATCGCAGTGTTTGGTTTGCTCTACCCACAGTATTATCTATGTGATTGTTCCAATTTAGGTTATTTGTTATTTTAATCCCTAAGTATTTAGTTGAATTTACAGCCTTCAGATTTGTGTGACTTATCGCGTAATCGTAATTTAGCTGGTTTCTTTTAGTACTCATGTGAATAACTTATCGCTTTTCCTTATTCAGGGTCAATAGCCACTTTTCACACCATACAGATATTCTACATGCAGTATGCGAAACAGCTTTCACCTCTTCTAACGGGAGTGTACCGTATGTCACCGGAGGAGCCAAGCATTCGTAATAGTTGACAAAAAGCAGGGATCGTTTTCGTCTTCAAGAAGAATCGTCGAAAAGAACCACAGAACTGTAGGTGTATATCTCTGAGACCTGTGTATTGAAAAATTTGGAGCATGTGCTATGCTCGCGTATTATCACATTTCTGTAGACCGAAAATCTCCTCTGCAGAAATCAACCTGGGTTCCAAAAATAGCGATATTGTGGAACTCAGTTCTCTCTGTTCGTCTACAAGACCCAGAAAGCAGTAGACAGAGGTGCACAGGTGGATACCGTATTTCTTCACTTCTGGGGTGCCTCCGATCAGTTCCGCACAGCCGCACAATAAAATAAGAATACCAGTACGAAATAGTAGATAAATTGTGTGACTGGGCTGGAGAGAGTCTTGCAAAAAGAACTAACATTACACGATAATAGATCAATGACTGGAATCAGTTACTTTCATAAAACATCTAGAAGTATGCGTACAGAGCGGTTTCAAGTGGATCTGAACGTGTATCATCGTGTAAATGACGGGAGAGTTCTCGTCTCTCAGTTTTGGGACACATGTTATTTGACCACAAGGTCTGAACTTAGGAATGCGGTAATATCGTCAATAGTCCGAATCCCTAACGAGTTGGACAAGGAATCATGAGAAATACACCCTTATATGTAGTAGAAAAAGCTTGTTCCAAATAGCACTTGTGTTCGCAGTGCAGTGATATCCTTGTTGGTCCGAACCTTTTGCCAGCTTCTTGTAGAAAAATACCACATTCCTCACACAAAAGATCAACATTGTGTGGAACTGTAAAATGGTCAAGCCGAAATGCTCCCCTCATTTCAAATTAATTGCATAAAAGAACGTCGAAAATATTCGGTGGTTTTCTCCAGACTGTATTGTTTCCTCCAAATCTACTTAAATAATAGTTTCAAATGAAGCCCCTTGGTTATCAACTATCTTTTCTAATACATTTCGATGTCACATACCACTGAAAAGCAACACGGTGTCTGCTGGAAACCAGTGACGCCACTAGCAACGCAATGGGTAATATTGCCCACTTTGTTTACTGTAGCCGGCCGGAGTGGCCGAACGGATATAGGCGCTACAGTCTGGAACCCCGCGACAGATACGGTCGCAGGTTCGAATCCTGCCTCGGGCATGGATGTGTGTAATGTCCTTAGGTTAGTTTGGTTTAAGTAGTTCTAAGTTCTAGGGGACTGAAGACCACAGCAGTTAAGTCCCATAGTGCTCAGAGCCATTTGAACCATTTGTGTACAGTGGTGACATCACTTGAACAGGTCACTTCACTAGCCAAGACGTCACAGGCCACGTCCCTTATCTATGACATCAGCATTATGAAGTAAAAGTCACGTCTGCTTCCTACGACGTCATCGCGGCATCATACTGGACATTAAAATGAAACAACCAATCTTAAATGAAACAAACAGTCCCGGAATAGTATTCTACTGCTCATTAAAACGAAACAGCCAATCATAACCTAGTAATTTACTATCAATTAGCATGAAACAAGCCAATCAGTTTGTAGCCTTCATCTTGGCCACGTTCTGAATCATCTGAATTTTTAGCCATGTTTAAGAAAACCTATTATACAAAATTTTGAAATATACAGCCCTCAATCGCGAACACAATTAATTTGTATCCTAGGATTCAGTGTCACAAGGGATACCTTCTTCGGACAAAATTAAAACTAAATGTTACAGCATAACGTACCAAAAAATACGAAAGCTGCGGTCATACCTGACAGAATTGAAATAAAATGCAACAGAGGTGCAAGCTACAAAACTGTGGTCTAAGTTCTAGGGGACTGAAGACCACAGCAGTTAAGTCCCATAGTGCTCAGAGCCATTTGAACCATTTGTGTACAGTGGTGACATCACTTGAACAGGTCACTTCACTAGCCAAGACGTCACAGGCCACGTCCCTTATCTATGACATCAGCATTATGAAGTAAAAGTCACGTCTGCTTCCTACGACGTCATCGCGGCATCATACTGGACATTAAAATGAAACAACCAATCTTAAATGAAACAAACAGTCCCGGAATAGTATTCTACTGCTCATTAAAACGAAACAGCCAATCATAACCTAGTAATTTACTATCAATTAGCATGAAACAAGCCAATCAGTTTGTAGCCTTCATCTTGGCCACGTTCTGAATCATCTGAATTTTTAGCCATGTTTAAGAAAACCTATTATACAAAATTTTGAAATATACAGCCCTCAATCGCGAACACAATTAATTTGTATCCTAGGATTCAGTGTCACAAGGGATACCTTCTTCGGACAAAATTAAAACTAAATGTTACAGCATAACGTACCAAAAAATACGAAAGCTGCGGTCATACCTGACAGAATTGAAATAAAATGCAACAGAGGTGCAAGCTACAAAACTGTGTTGACTGTAGCAGAGGGCACATGGCAGCCCCTAGTGGCTTGTACCTCTGTTGCATTTTATTTTAATTCTATCTGACGCTGTCAGGTATGACCGCAGCTTTCGTATTTTTTTGGTACGTTATGCTGTGATATTTAGTTTTAATTTTGTCCGAAGAAGGTGTCCCTTGTGACACCGAATCCTAGGATACAAATTAATTGTGTTCGCGACTGAGGGCTGTATTTTCCAAAATTTTGTATTAAACCACAGTCGCTGATTGACAGTCATGTTAAAAACCTTAAAACCTATTATCTATCGAAAATATCAATACCGATACCGGAGATTTGATGTTTTACCTGATTCCTGATACTCACGGTACACTCACGAAATGGTCGTACGGGAAAATCCACACTTCATCGCTACGTCGTAGATGCTGAAGCCTATCGCTCGTACGCTGACTATAACACCACGTTCAAACTGAGTTTAATCTTAACCTGCTTCTGTAGCAGCAGTAACCGATCTAACAACTGCGCAAAACACTTTTCTTATATAGGCGTTGCCAACCGCAGCACCGTATTCTGCCTGTTTACATAGCTCTGTATTTCAATACGAATGTCTATACCAGTACCTTTGGAGCGTCAGTGTAGTTTGTTCATTACATTTAATTTGAGACCTACCGGCGCTAGTATGTCTACTAAACGATATTAAGTTTTTCTAATACTTTAGCATAGCAAATACTATGTGTTTTGCCACGCACTCCACATATACACTATCAGCTTCTCGTGTTATAATACGCTTTCAAAGATGCCAGACATTACAAAAATAATTCCAGGGGCATAGCCTAAATAAATACCAGTGATACCAATAAAAGACTAAGGAGAAAGAAACACATGACATCAGGAGATGAGAAAAGGGCATTGCAAAAAGAAGAATATTTGGTTAAAAAAATCAGAATGTACAAAAAATAGCAAAAAATAAAGTTGTCCATTTATTTATTTTTTGATGTGTACGTAAATCAGTAACTCATTTTACATCAATGCTTCCTTTATTTATTCACCTCCCCTCCTTCTCCATTCGAAAATGAACAAGCCAGGCTTACGATTTACTTTAAGCACATTATATGAAGCCCACGTGTGTTTTATACTCAAATTTTTTACATATTTTGAAAAATAAAGGAAACAATATTTGATTACCGGAAAGTGTAGTACAATTATCGAACTACTGGTGGTGTAATACGGCGATATTGGGCACCATTTATTACAATTTAGCTGTAATATGACGATATGTAGGGGGAAATTTTTTTCAGTTTTGCTGTAAAGTGGTGAAATATGGAGCAGTTTGTTACAATGTTGTTCTAATAAAGTAATTTCTAACAATTTTGCTGTAATGTAGCGATGTATGTGGTGAAGTGTCATGTAGCTTTCACTGTGTAATAATTTAAGATAGTAATAACAACAGAGAATGACGAACATCTTGTATAGCAACTAAAGTCTCTGCACTAGTATGGGAGACATCATAATACACTCACTCCGTCTTCAGGCCACGAGTGGCTTACCGGGACCATCCGACCGCCCGTCATCCTCAGTGGTGGAGGCGGATAGGAGGGGCGTGGGGTCAGCACACCACTCTCTCGGTCGTTATGATGGTATTCTTGACCGAAGCTGCTACTGTTCGGTCGAGTAGCTCCTCAATTGGCATCACGATACTGAGTGCACCCCGAAAAATGGCAACAGCGCATGGCGTCCTGGATGGTCACCCATCCAAGTGTCGACCACGCCCGACAGCGCTTAGCTTCGGTGATCTCATGGGAACCGGTGCCATAATACACTGACGAAAGAAAAATCGCACCACCAAGAATGAGTTGTGCGACATAAACGAAAGTTGGTAGCCATGTTTCTACATGTGAAAGATGATGTCTGTTCCAATTTTTCGTCAGCCAGGTAAGAGTGTCTTGTACTGGCGCTGTGAAGATGAAAAATCGGTTTGCTTTAAGTACGCGCTTTAACGGTCGTAAGTGTTACTTATCTTTGAGACTGGATGTCGTGTGTTCCTGTTAGGCAAGAATGCCATTAAGGCGACTAAGACGCCATAATGGACAGCTCATAGAGTTTGAACGAGGTCGTGTAACTGAATGTTGCTTCTGTTATTTCGCAAAAACGCTTGGCAAGAATGTAGCCACTGTACATGGTTACTGGCAACGGTGGTCACGAGAATGTGTAACGCCGGAAATGCATATCTTTCTATTTCTATCTATTGTACTATAGATTTTTCCTTAATTTGTCACCTTAAGATATGACATTTCTGTCTCTTTATATATTGTAATTGTTTTACTGTTTCTATATATATATATATATATATATATATATATATATATATATACACTCCTGGAAATTGAAAAAAGAACACCGTGAATTCATTGTCCCAGGAAGGGGAAACTTTATTGACACATTCCTGGGGTCAGATACATCACATGATCACACTGACAGAACCACAGGCACATAGACACAGGCAACAGAGCATGCACAATGTCGGCACTAGTACAGTGTATATCCACCTTTCGCAGCAATGCAGGCTGCTATTCTCCCATGGAGACGATCGTAGAGATGCTGGATGTGGTCCTGTGGAACGGCTTGCCATGCCATTTCCACCTGGCGCCTCAGTTGGACCAGCGTTCGTGCTGGACGTGCAGACCGCGTGAGACGACGCTTCATCCAGTCCCAAACATGCTCAATGGGGGACAGATCCGGAGATGTTGCTGGCCAGGGTAGTTGACTTACACCTTCTAGAGCACGTTGGGTGGCACGGGATACATGCGGACGTGCATTGTCCTGTTGGAACAGCAAGTTCCCTTGCCGGTCTAGGAATGGAAGAACGATGGGTTCGATGACGGTTTGGATGTACCGTGCACTATTCAGTGTCCCCTCGACGATCACCAGTGGTGTACGGCCAGTGTAGGAGATCGCTCCCCACACCATGATGCCGGGTGTTGGCCCTGTGTGCCTCGGTCGTATGCAGTCCTGATTGTGGCGCTCACCTGCGCGGCGCCAAACACGCATACGACCATCATTGGCACCAAGGCAGAAGCGACTCTCATCGCTGAAGACGACACGTCTCCATTCGTCCCTCCATTCACGCCTGTCGCGACACCACTGGAGGCGGGCTGCACGATGTTGGGGCGTGAGCGGAAGACGGCCTAACGGTGTGCGGGACCGTAGCCCAGCTTCATGGAGACGGTTGCGAATGGTCCTCGCCGATACCCCAGGAGCAACAGTGTCCCTAATTTGCTGGGAAGTGGCGGTGCGGTCCCCTACGGCACTGCGTAGGATCCTACGGTCTTGGCGTGCATCCGTGCGTCGCTGCGGTCCGGTCCCAGGTCGACGGGCACGTGCACCTTCCGCCGACCACTGGCGACAACATCGATGTACTGTGGAGACCTCACGCCCCACGTGTTGAGCAATTCGGCGGTACGTCCTCCCGGCCTCCCGCATGCCCACTATACGCCCTCGCTCAGAGTCCGTCAACTGCACATACGGTTCACGTCCACGCTGTCGCGGCATGCTACCAGTGTTAAAGACTGCGATGGAGCTCCGTATGTCACGGCAAACTGGCTGACACTGACGGCGGCGGTGCACAAATGCTGCGCAGCTAGCGCCATTCGACGGCCAACACCGCGGTTCCTGGTGTGTCCGCTGTGCCGTGCGTGTGATCATTGCTTGTACAGCCCTCTCGCAGTGTCCGGAGCAAGTATGGTGGGTCTGACACACCGGTGTCAATGTGTTCTTTTTTCCATTTCCAGGAGTGTATATATATATATATGCATTTAATTGGTTTGTTTTGTAAATATTATTTGTATTTTTACACTGGGTCTGGCCTAGGAAAAACTATGCTATCGAACGAATACATCGATAGGTCGTGTGGAGAACCAAAGTGTTAACGATCTTTGGTAGTGTTAACTCTGTCGCGTGGGGCGCGGGCAGAGGGAGAGTCTGGCGGGGGTGGTGCAGTGGAGCAGGTGTGTTGTGTGACGCTCCCGCGAGTTGCCGCGCTTTCGGGGTTGGGCAGCATGTAATTGCTCTCGACTTGCTATGATAGTTTCTGACACGGTGTCGCGGACGGGAAGCATTAGCTGGCGCACATCAAGAGCCCGTTTCGCCTGGTGACGGTGTCGAGAAGAAGGCGCGCCAACATCCAGCTTCTGCAACAGCGATGACCTCCTCGATCGACGGCTTCAAACCTTCAATCAGCCAACAAGGAAGACTGGAAGCACGTAAAGTTTTAGAACTGTATGGCAGACCTCAGCTTTTCAAACTTTTAAAATTGTTACATCACAAAATTACAGCAACTTAGCATGAACCTTTGTTGCTCATTGTCCCAATTGCATTGCCAAGCAGGGTCCCTTCCTTTTCCGAAATGAGGCCGAGTGTCGTTGAAATTCAAACGCCAGCATCATTCAATTTCACTGCTTTAATTTCAAAGTTCAGTTAAGGTATTCATAGCTGGCTACGATATTTAGATTGAACAAGCACAAATTAAGAGTGCGAGTTTTGTTACCGTATTTTAGTTACCTGTGACTGCAGCTCAGCTTGGTACGTACTAAATTTTACTATTGTTAATTGTTCAGAATGATTTAATTCAAGTTCTAAGTTAAATCTCTTATTTCTAAATTGCGTAGATTCAAGTAGCTTTTGAAATGATTGTTGAGATAGTCCAGGACTAACCATACTTTACTGAATTTCGATGTGCTTCAGAAAGAAAGCTCACTATTAACTTCAGTCACTAAATTAACTTTCGATTTTCCGGTTTTATTAATTCTTTTGCTAAATTAAGTCAGAGTGTAGCGAAATTTATTACTTCTGACAAACTTTCAGTTTTCACACTACACGTGTCAACCTTCAGTTGCCACACTTCTAGTGCTAATTATATGTGTAATAACCTTTCTTTTTTCAGTTACTATAGTAATTGTCCTTAGGACTGGCGACCGAAATATCCCCCAAATCTCAAATATCTAATTACCGCTAGTTAATTGTTAACGTAACGGCAGCACATTTACTTTCTTTACTAACTTTACCCCTTTTCAAAATTAATTTCCACCAGTTTCATTGGCATTTTTCCTTTCATTTAGATGTACCTCTTTCCTCCCTCTTTACCGACAGATTAACTTCGGTGACGATTGCTTTTCCCAAATTTCCATTAGGTACACGCGGTTTAATTTTTCACTGTCATTAAGGTCGATAAGTGACGGGGAGGATACATATGTACAGCGCAAGAAGACCGGACTCCAGAAAACCAAGTGGTGCATCCGAGAGGGAAGACCATGGAGTTCGGCGTATGGCTCTGGCACATCATAGTGCATCTGCAGCAGCAAATTTTAGCATCACTTGGCTCCACAGTGACACATCGAACTGTTACAAATCGGTTGCTTCAAGAACAGCTGCGAGCCACACAAGCTATAGCGTCCATTCCATGGACACTAAACCGCTGCCATATGGGACTTCATTGGTGTCAAATGAACGCTGGTTCTGCCTCTGAGAGTGATGCTCGTTTGTTGGTTAGAAGGATGCCAGTTGACAGCCTGCAACCAATCTATTTGCATACGAGACGTACCTGACCTTCACCTGGAGTTACGGTCTGGCGTGCGGTTTCGTATGACAGCAAGAGCACCCTCGTGACTATCCCACAGACCAAGACTGAAAATTTGATAAGTTTCCTTTAATTTACGTCTATGGTCACAAACTTTTTGTTAACAGATTACCGGTTTAGGTCTTTAATGATCATCATCAGATCTGTTTCATAAAAACAAAGTCCCAATGTACTGTTTTTATGAAACAGATCTGATGATGGTCATTAAACACCGAAACCGGTAATCTGTTAACAAAACGTTTGTGACCATAGACGTAAATTAACGGAAACTTATTGTATATACGGGTCACTGTTCTTGTTCTTTCGCGACAACGTCGCAGCTTGTGAAACTGAAAATTTGCTTGCCAATTTGGTGGTCTGAGTTATTGTGCTGCCATTCAGGGATAGTATTCCCTGGGGTGCTTCCCAACAGGATAATGCACGTCCACATCTTTTAACCCTGCGTACCCTACAGAGTGTCAATAAGGGTCCTTGGCTTGCTGGATCACCAGATCTGTCTCCAATCGAGCACATAAGGAACGTCATCGGAAGACAACTCTAGCACCACACATGTAGTGGGTCAGGGTTTAGTGACAGTAGCTACTGAGCGTCAGTGACAGAGGGAAGCAAAGTTTCATCATTTTGTCAGGGATGGCGGGAGGGAAGAGACACTTTGTGGGCTGTGGAGCGGGCTCTTTCCTTGGCTCAGTAGGTGAGGTGTGAGTGAAACATTGGTGTCTCCACTAACAGTCATTTATTGAAGCACAAGACCATTTAAATAAACAGACTAATATATTGAGTTTTAACTCGCTCAATTCCCCGCGGCTGCAGACTGATGGAGTCGTAGCGTGCAGATTCCGGTGACAGCAGATACGGCGACGGCTCCTATTGCAGCGGCACTCCAGGTGTCGTATCCTTCCCTAAGTACAATGCCCGTGACTCTCTGCGGCAGCGGAGCGGCCTTCTCGTTGTGAATTCGCTCGTTGCGTTATAAACAAGCGGTTACGGCGTGGCGTGGACTGCTCTGTCGCGGAATAGAACCAGAGACCCTCAGCGTCTTCTGGCGGATTTCATCAACCTCTAGGTTCACAGATGACCCATTTGGTGAGACCGCAGTCCCTTCGTCCTCACCAACCATCTGGGTAAGTACCACACGAACTTCCTTCTGGTAACATCTGGAATGACTTCTTCTGCGTTGACCTATTGGCGCCGTACCGACATCTTCTTCTGTCGAGCGGCGTAGTGGCTAAGTCGTTGTAGCGAAGTATGACGTCCGCTGACTAACCATCGGTCCGTCCGTCCAGGTGGCGTTTTTTCGTGCCTTCTTTCTCCCCTCGAAGGAACCTCCAAAGAACCGCTTGAAACGACCCTCACGCACGTTTGTCGGAGGTATCTCTTCTGTGTTTTTGTCAATGTCGCGAAGTTTGTAGGGCGGCGACTGACTCTTCGGTCGTTGATGTATGCTTCTCACGTTGGGCTGAAACTTGATCAATGTCGACTCACGTGCCAGCCTTCTTTGTTCGACTGCTGCCGCTTCCGAATATTGTGGGTCAACGTGTAAAAGCCTCTAAAATGTTCGCTTAACCTATAAATAGTCTTTCTGCTTTGAACAATCATTGCCGGCCGCAGTGGTCTAGCGGTTAAGGCGCTCAGTCCGGAACCGCGCGACTGCAACGGTCGCAGGTTCGAATCCTGCCTCGGGCATGGATGTGTGTGATATCCTTAGGTTAGTTAGGTTTAAGTAGTTATAAGTTCTAGGGAACTGATGACCACAGATGTTAAGTCCCATAGTGCTCAGAGCCATTTGAACCATTGTTGAACAATCATAAATAACACATAATTATTACACATAATTATTATACACCCTACATGCACAACCAGCATTAAGTGTCCTTGTATTGACCAATCTAGGGCAACTGGCATCGAAGTTCATTGCACAAAGTGACACGCGGCACCTGTGCAACAGAATGCATGCACATTTGCATACTTGCATACAACACTCTGACACTTATACGAGCTATTAATTTACTAGCATTTCACATTTTTATCGGCTTATGTCGTACTTACATTAACCTATAATGCTGAAACGTTAGTCACTTGAATATGTTACCCAGACAACGTCTCACATTTATTTCATTACTCTACGTTAATTACTTTTCAGAGGTGGGACTTTTTCCCGTCAGTGCATATGGCTGACTTCAACGTCAGCTTTCCAGGTGACACGTTCATATAACGCAGACTGTTTAGACAAAGATGAAGCTACTTTCCTTGGTAAGTGCATTTTATGCTTTGTGTTAGATTAGTGGAAGTGTCATTTGTGTTCCTTAATGTCGTATAACAAATCTTTCTGTATTTTTACAAATAATACAGATAAAATTTTGCTTCTTTAACCTTTTAAATACCGGGGAGGACGGGGTTCTATGTGTCTCTACGTCCACCTTTTTAAAATATTGTAATCTAGTCCGCCTCTAAAATTTTAAAATTATGAAATGTAATTTTTAATGAAGTATTCTACCACATTTCATGAATGTTTCGAATTTTTCAGTGAAACTTGATGCCAGATTTAAGTCTTAGTAGTAGATGTGACTTTCCTCTATGTCTGTCATGTTCATTATTGTCAGGTTCAGGACCGTGGTTACAGATCAGTAGTACCTGTTACTGAATTTGTGCTGATATAGCAAAGAGTGTGTTAGAAAATACTTTTTGGTTCTGAACCCTGCTTACACATCAACACATCTTTAAAAAGAACACGGTGTTCACAATTTATTTCCAGCTTCAAAACGCTGTAGAAAGATACTCACTGCTCAGAATGACATCAAACATGAACAGCTGGGGGAAAGTCGTCAAATAAAAGAAAAATTTAACGAAATTTTGATCAATAAATGGGGCTGTAAGGATCAAAATATAAGTACCAACAGACACATGGCACATAGATGTTTCTCAGGTTGTGTCCGATACTCCCGACATGAGTGTCTCCATGAACGATCACTCGCTTTTTCTAAAGCTCTTTTACAAGAATGGTGACAGTGCGCCAGTAGCCCTGCATAAGATTCAGACATTCAAGGGTTTGAAAAAAAGGCATTGGTACGACATCTGCTAAATATCTGGAAAAATGATTACTAAATTCGAAAAGACAGGATCTTTTAAAATGGAATGTGGCAGAGAGAGGAAAGCAGTTTATCCGATGTCTGTCTGAAGGTGTGGCCACAGCATTCCTGAAGGGGTCGAGCGGTGCTGCGCAGACACGCAGTGGATGGGGAAATGCCCCAAATTAGGACTTTCCAGAAAGCACGGTGATAAAATCCTACGAAACATCCCGCGTTGCTATCCACACAAAACACCCACGTTCAGGAGTTGCCACGTGGCAGCAACGTAAACGTTAGTACTGGAATTTCATTGTTCGCATAGAAATGGACAATGAATGGACATGGGACATTCTGTGGACAGACGACGCCCATTTCCATCTCGAAGGAAACATGCAGAATAGCAGAATATGGGCAACGGAAAATCTTCACGCACTTCAACAAACGACTTCATTCTGCAAAGGTAATTTAGTGATGTGGTTTGACGGTATCGTTCATCATAGGATCGTATTTTTGGAGGAGGTGAGTCCTGCAGTTCCTGTTGCCTGTACCGTCATTGGTAAATGCTATGAGAGTCTTTTGAGCACCAATGCCCTTCCAAGCCTTCAACAGTGTGAACGTGTGAGTAGGATGATTTTTATGAAGATGGTGCTCCTCCACACTCTGCACAACCAATGAAACGGCTGCTGGAAAGGAATTTCGGAAATTCTTTCATTTCCCTACAGCTTAGCCGTCCACATCACCTTATCTTCATCTATGTGACTTGTGGCTGTTGGGTTACCTTAACGATCATGAGTTTAATTGTCTAGTTACGAAACAAGCTGAACTGAAGACACCCACTGAACACTGCGCATTCTAAACGTGACCCCGACATACTCCGATCTGTTGTGAAACATGTTGTTTCTCCATTTCAGTTTGTGGCAGAAAACGGTGGACAGCATATTGAACGTGCCTTCAATCTCACGATGATTAGAAACCGATGTCAGTTTGCATTTAATGCGGCTTTTCGGAGCAGGGCAATTACTAACCAATGCTATTTTGCTTTTCGTACGGTTTTTGAGCTCGGGACAGTTAAAAGCCGCTTTTTACTGTCCGATGAGGTACGACAGTGCTGTAATGAGTGGGCTTACCAAACAGTTGACTGCCAACTTGTGCTGACATGCACATGGAAGACTGCAGATGATGTAATGTGCAACTCAAACCACAGCCATTATATTGCGATTCATCTGTCACTTGTAGCCGACCACATTTATGTTAAGACACTTTATCTTTACAAATTTCATAAATAATTTTATTTTTAGGCGAAGATTGTATTTTCTGGGTATCGAACTTCCTTCTGTGTGTGGAAACGTTTCCATCATTGTCTTTTGCCATGTTGTTTTTACATTCTGCTTCTGGGGCGTTATGAAGTTATTCTTGCGTTTTACGAATAAATGTAGTTTAAATGTTAAAGCGGATTAAACATCTTCCAGACAGCGTCATTTTCATTACATGTTGTTGTCTGTGTCATAAAAATCAATACTCTGAATAAACAAGTTACCAAAAGGGATTCGCAGACCAAACGTAACAAAAACGCTATACGGGTATTAGCCAGTCAATAACATCGATTACGTGTTTCTGACGTAGAAAATGGTGCATTATCTTCCCGCCCTCCCCCTACCCCCTAAATTGGCGCTTGGTAACGTGAGTCACTATCAAAAAGCTAAAAAATGTTTCACGATGAACATTTGATCATTTACAACCAATACCATAGTCTGAAGTAGGCCTTAGATCGAAATTTAAATACCCATACGCATTTTGAAAAATGTCACAGACGATTTATGCTTTGAAATAGTGTTGTGGCACTTAATTTAAGAGCTGACATTGATATTTTAGGCATCAAATATAAGTTACACATTAACTGTACTCTTCCAGTACCTGAAACTTTAGAACAGTAATTCATACTGAACTTGGAGCACTACGAACCATCCTCCCCTGCGACACCTTTACAATTGTTGCCAGATGGACTGCTGAAGATGGAGATGGACAAGCAGAAGACAGCAGTCAGTGATGATTCCACAGCAGCGCCTGTCTGAATGGGAAAGGAAAGTGAATGAATGGAAGACAGTGTGTGGAAGATATGTAACTAGCAGCCTAAAGTATTATATTTACTTGTGGGATTCTCTACCTGGTTGGGTTTGGCCTTTTCCTACTTTACCCTTACCTGAGCACTGCACTCCGTGCGTTGAGTCACGTCTCATAGATTCCTGGTTAAGTCGACGGCAAGTGCATTATGCCAACTAGTGTCTCGAGGTGTGTCTGGTTCAGGTATGGGAAACCTTAGGTTCCGCGAAAATTTCGGTAAAACGTTTTTAGAACCAGCCACAATAACCATAAGGTTTCTATTTTTAACGGAATCATATAGAGGAAATACTTTAGTGTGCGTAAGGACGATAAGAGTAACATGAATATTAGTAATTAAAGACAGGCACCAAGCAAGATTTAAGGTTCCAGCTAAGTCAAGAATGTCAGGAGATGTAATCTGGCAAAATGTGTCACCCAGGGAAAATACTGAACAGGTACTACTTACTTCGTAAAGAGAGGCTTAAGGCATGGTACAGAGCCAGTAAATTAGAACTAGAAGAAAGAGTCTCAGTGGGGCTGCTTGGTTATGGTTTACTGTCTTTACATTATGCAACATTGTCTCAAAACTACACTGAAACTCACGTGTTGAACCATCAACAGCTACATTCACGTGTTGCTGACGAGGTAACGCTATAACGCTATCGAACTGCGCGTCTTACGATCTGGCCGTCCAATAGCGAGGCTTGGAGGCGGTCAAGTGGGGGTGGAACCGCGGCCAGCTGGTGGGAGCGGACACGCTGTTCGCTCTCTTCTGCTGGCAGCTTCCGAACCGACCAAACGTTCTCTTCTCCTGCTCTCTTGGGCGGCTGCCAATTCAGTCTCTGCGGCTTCTCTAGGCATGCCTTTCCTTTTTACGAGAGTAGACATTCATACAGTTAAAACTATGTTTGATTTTTCACCTCTGAACCGTGGACTTACTTTCAGAATCTTTTCTTAAAGAATTTACTTTATTTACTAGCGCCGATCTCCCGTCTCACGGCGTCGCAGCTCGCACCGACCAGCCCGATGTCGTGGTTTGACTCTTGTTGCTCTCGTGTCGACCGTGAAGCCGCTACCCCTTTCTATACGGCGCAGCCAACTGGACTCACGTGGGGACCTCACATGCGCCGACGCTCAAGGCGGACAAGTCATCTCGTGTCTCAGTGCGCGACCGACCAACCGATGGATCCAACCGCCAATGACCGTTGCCCGAGCAACTCGAGCAGACTGGCGGCCTAACGCGCAGACTCAGATGCAGGAACTCAGCCCCGACCGGGCGACCACTAGCTGAGTTCTGTTAGTAGCGGAGTGGAAAGACTCTCATTTTCTGGCTTTAAACTTTGATCCAAACGACAGACATACTAGCACTCCGACGACAGACAGACACTAACTGCCGCACAAATGCAAACGAGAGACAGACCAGCAACTGGTGACGCGACGCTGACCCAGCCTCTCTCCGACTGACCAACTGCCCAGACTCGCCGAGACTGACAGACTGACCGACTGCCGAGATCATAGTGCCCCTTAAATGCACGTGAACAGGCAACTTTTCCCCTTTGCCTCCAGAGGGAGACACCAAAGCTGCGATAGCCACAGCGGCGCCACCGTCGGAAATGGTGGGCGACTGCTTTACACTATGCGCTTCGGCGAGCTCTTCAAAACAGCAAATTTTATCACGGCTCAACCTCAAAGGGTGCGTACTACTTTCCCGTCCTGGCCAATCCTGACGCATTAACAGTGTATTACAGCAAAAATTTCAACGGAAATTCGAGGCCGGAGCTTTTTTAGGCAGGTGGAATCATAAGGGTTAAAACTATAGCTTGTATACTATAAATGTAGCTAAACTATAGATTGTAGCAGAAGAAACAGCCAGAGCAGTAATTAGGCCACAGCCACAGTCACCGGGCGCTGCTCACACCCATGTCGTCACCCCACATGTACTACCGCCAGGACAGTCTTCACAAAATACTACGGCCTTACCTGCTGTCGGTTGCGACAGATGGTCGTTGTCATTGTTCAGATCATTCGGCGTGAGATTCACTGAGTTGACAGACGTCATGAGCTGCCTCCTCATATCGTGTCAGACCTCCTTTCTCCCGGCATAGCGCATCAACTTAACGTGGCATGGACCCAAGAAGTCGCTGAAAGACCCTGTAAAAATACCGAGCCATGCTGGCACTACAGCTGTCCATAACTGCGAAACCATTGCCACAGCAGGAATTTGTGCACGAATTGACCTCTCGATTATGTGCCACAAATGTACGATGGGATTCCTATCGGGTGATATGGTTGGCGAAAGCGTTCACTCGAATTGTGCAGAACGTTCAAACCAATCGCGAACTACTGTGGCCTGCTGACATTATGCATTGTCATCCAAAAAAATTTCATCATCGTTTTGGAACATGAAGTCCAAGTATGGTAGCACATGTTGCCCAAGTAACCGAAAATAATCATTTCCAGTCAATGATCGGTTTTGTTCAACCTCGTGGGCCAAGTCGATTCAATGCAAACGTAGCCCACACCATTATGGAGTCACCACCAGCTTGTACAATGCTTTTTTGACAACTAGGGTCTGTGGCATCGAGCGGTGCGAGACACACTGGAACCCCACCATCAGCTGTTACCAACTGAAATCGGGACCCATCTGACCAGACTACGGTTTTTCTGTCGTCCACTATCCAGCCGATATCGTCACGAGCCGAGGAGACACGCTGCGGGTGATGTCGTGCTGGTAGCAAAGGCACTCGCGTTGCTTGTCTGCTGCCATAGCCCATTAACGCCAAATTTCGCTGCACTGTTCTAACGGATATGTTCGTCGTATGTCCCATATTGATTTTAGCGGTAATTTCATCCAGTGCTGCTCGTCTGTTACTCTGACAACTGCATGCAAACGCAAGTACTCTCGGTCGTTAAGTGAAGACTGTCGACCACTGAATCGCCCGTGATAAGAGGTAATGTCTGAAATTTGCTGTTCTCGGCACACACTCTTGACACTATGGATCTCGGAACGCTTAATTCCCTATGCGTCTATCTCCAACTACCGTTCCGCGTTCATAGGGTGTCAATTCCCTTCCTGTGGCCTTAGTCACTTGAAAACCTTTTTAGACGAAGCACCTGAACACAAATGATAGATCGCACGATACACTGCCCTTTTATATTCGTGTACGCGCTACTGCTGTCAGCTGTATGGGACCATATGGCTATCCTATTACACTACTGGCCATTAAAATTGCTACACCACGAAGATGACGTGCTACAGAGGCGAAATTTAGCCGACACGAAGAAGATGCTGTGATATGCAAATGATTAGCTTTTCAGAGCATTCACACAACGTTGGCGCCGTTGGTGACACCCACAACGTGCTGACACGAGGAAAGTTTCCAACCGATTTCTCATACACAAACAGCAGTTGACCAGCGTTGCCTGCTGAAACGTTCTCGTGATACCTCGTGTAAGGAGGAGAAATGCGTACCATTACGTTTCTGACATTGATAAAGGTCGGATTGTAGCCTATCGCGATTGCGGTTTATCGTATCGCGACATTGCTGCTCTCATTGGTCGAGATCCAATTACTGTCAGCAGAATATAGAATCGGTGCGCACAGGTGGCTAATACGGAACGCCGTGCTGGATCGCAACGCCCTCACACAACGTTGGCGCCGGTGGCGACATCCACAACCATCACTAGCAGTCGAGAAGGCAGGCATCTTATCCGCATGGCTGTAACGGATAGTGCAGCCACGTCTCGGTCCCTGGGCACGTTTGCAAGACAACAACCATCTGCACGAACAGTTCGACGACGTTTGCAGCAGCATGGACTATCAGTTCGGAGACCATGGCTGCGGTTACCCTTGACTCTGCATCACAGACACGAGCTCCTGCGATGGTGTACTCAACGACAAACCTGGGTGCACGAATGGCAAAACGTCATTTTTTCGGATCAATCCAGGTTCTGTTTACAGCATCATGATGGTCGCATCCGTGTTTGGCGACATCGCGATGAACGCACATTGGAAGCGTGCATTCGTCATCGCCATACTGGTGTATCACCCGGCGTGAAGGTATGGGGTGCCATTGGTTTCACGTCTCGGTCACTTCTTACCTCACTGACGGCACTTTGAACAGTGGACGTTACATTTGAGATGTGTTACGACCCCTGGCTCTACGCTTCATTCGATCCCTGTGAAATCCTACATCCTAGCAGGATAATGCATGACTGCATGTTGCAGGTCCTGTACGGGCCTTTCTGGATACAGAAAGTTCGACTGCTGCCCTGGCCAGCACGTTTTCCAGATCTCTCACCAATTGAAAACGTCTGGTCAATGGTGGCCGAGCAACTGGCACGTCACAATACGCCAGTCACTACTCTTGATGAACTGTGGTATCGTGTTGAAGCTGCATATACCAGTACACGTCATCCAAGCTCAATGCGCATACGTATCAAGGCCGTTATTACGGCCAGAGGTGGTTATTCTGAGTACTTAGTTTTCAGGATCTATGCACCCAAATTGCATGGAAATGTAATCACATATCAGTTCTAGTAAAATATATTTGTCCAAAGATTACCCGTTTATCATCTGCATTTCTTCTTGTTGTAGCAATTTTAATGGCCAGTAGTTTACTTTTGTCAGCTACATTTACGTACGCACTCACTGCAACAAAGTCAGCAGCGAGTTGCTGCATTTAACATTGACTGAATCATCTTTTCATCAGAGAACAGCGGGGACAGTTACATGACGCCCACTCTGTGACTAAATGCGTCATGCCGATGACGCTGGAGCGCGACGCAGTCAGATGTACAGACATCTACCGCCAACTTCAAACGCAGAATTCGAGCTTCTTGCAACGCGGCAGCAGCTACACCAGGGCACTTAGTCGGCGGTAGGGGCGGGGTGAGGGGGGTTGCATTCCCACCGAGTATTGACCTCGCTTGCCGTTTCACCGTTATAACTTTCCCAGTTATCAGTTTCCAAGACCCATGGTTCGAAACGAACGGCACTAACGAAGTTATTGTAAACAAACCGGACCTTCTTCTGTTGCACCTGCACGCATCTTCGGAAAGTTACCGTCGCCCACACCCAGTCATCCTCTCTCCCGTTAGACCTGCTTAGCATAGTACTTAAACCACAAGTATTTTGCACAGTTATAGGTATGCTCATGTTCGTTTTTGCACAAAGCCTTATTTGAGCTTAATATGAAGTGTCAACGGTCGCCTTAGCATGTGATGTTTGGCCACATGTGATTTACACCGTTACAGAACAATTTCCAAGTGTGAATATCATTGTGGCAATTAGATGGTCCACGGTCACATTTTATGTGTCAAGTGTAAGTTACACATTAATTGCCCCCTTCCATTAGACGAAAGTTACAGAACAATAATTAAGATTGGCTATTTATTTGTGTCAATTATCACTGCTTGCCTGCTTTGCACAGTACTTCAGCCACCGTAAATGGGATGGTGCAAATAAAAGCTGTCCGGAGAAAAGAGTTACAGGGTACAAACAAACACAACAGAGGAAAGGAAATACAGTTCTAATCTGACTACAGCCGATGTTTAACCGACTGTGGTGTTCGTACTGTAGGACCTTCGGTACGCACACCATCAGATTATTTGACTTGTCGCTGTAACGAAGTAGGCGAGTGTCAGCAATATGTCTCGTGGTCTTATCCTGGCGCGTTTATCTTCTGCCGTTAGGCCAGACAATGGAAATGCCACTTGCACGCTTAGAGTAGCAGATTGACGGTGACCAGCTTTAAACAGAACTTGATTAATTTTCACACACATTTATTAAAATAATAAAAATCATAGATATTACGTAACTTGATTCTGGATGCTGTTTACAAGTGACAATCTGAAGTTCCTTTGGTCTTGGTACGTTAATCTTATTCTCACATGTCTCTGATACTTGACAAAGTGTCTGTTCCTTTATCTTCATGGCTATGTAAAGGAATATGATAATCTTATTAGGCGCAGACTGAAACTTGAATATAGACTGGTGCAGACTAATGCAGACCGATTTACCGGAGTTTTTTTTTAATTGGGATTTTAATACCCGTATAAAAAACAGGTAGGCTGGCAGCAGCACACTACGCCGCTCTTCGGCACAAGATATTACAATGGTAAAACACAGTAGACACATGAGTTGGAACAAAACGGCGGGGAAAAAACAGTAGACACATGAACATAAAAAACATGAAGCCGTTCACACCCGATGACAATCCACACTACAAACTGTTGACATGACACACAAACACTGAAGATGTCGATGGCACAGGTGAACGATGGAGTGTGACGGTGAACACTGAACACTAGACACGACGGCACATGCGAGACACTAATGGCGATGATCTCCGGCGCGCGAATGTCCACGTAGCATGTGCGTGTCTGGGGACCTGCCAAGAGGGGAAGAAGGGCGAGGGGGGGGGGGGGAGAGGGGTGAACAAAGATGCCAATGGCTGAGGAGATGGGAGGAGGAGTAGAGGGGCAGGGGAGGGGAATCCAAGGGGAGGAGTGGTGAGAAATGGAGGAGGGAGGGAAGGGGGAGAGAAGGGAGGGAGGGTGCCCAAAAGAGAAATGCAGGAAGAGGGAGGGAGGATCAAAGTTAGTAGGAGGGGTAGATGGAGGGGAGGAGGGCATCATCAGGGAGGGGGAGCTGGCAGAAGCCACCTTGGGAGAGGGTAAGAAGGGTGGAGAGATGGAGACCGGGTGGGACGTGGGAATACAGGCGCAGCAGTGGGTGGGGGTGGGAGAGGGTGGGGGAGACAAGTGGGTGAGGAGGATCGAGTTTATGGGAGGTGTAGAGGATCCGTATCCTTTCAAGGAAAAGGAGGAGGTGGGGGAACGGAATGAGTTCGTAGAGGAGGGGGAGGGGAGACGGATGCGATAGGCGAGGCGGAGAGCATGGCGCTGAAGGATCTGAAGGGATTTGTGAAAGGTATGGGGGCAGAGATCCAGGCAGTATGGGCATAACAGGATAGGGCAGATGGGGGATTTATAGGTGTGGAGAATGGTGGAGGGGTCCAGACCCCACGTACAGCCAGAAAGGAGCTTGAGAAGACGGAGTTGAGAGTGTGCTTTGGCTTGGATTGTCCGGAGATCAGGGGCCCAGGAGAGGCGGCGGTCGAGGGTGACGCCAAGGTACTTAAGGGTGGGTTCAAATGGTTCAAATGGCTCTGAGCACTATGCGACTTAACTTCTAAGGTCATCAGTCGCCTAGAACTTAGACCTAATTAAACCTAACTAACCTAAGGACACCACACACATCCATGCCCGAGGCAGGATTCGAACCTGCGACCGTAGCGGTCGCTCGGTTCCAGACTGTAGCGCCTAGAACTGCACAACCAATCTGGCCGGCACTTAAGGGTGGGGCTGAGGGTGACAGGACGGCCATAGATGGTGAGATAGAAATCAAGGAGGCGGAAGGAAGGGGTGGTTTTGCCTACAATGATCGCCTGGGTTTTGGAGGGATTGACCTTGAGCAACCACTGGTTGCACCAAGCAGTGAACCAGTCAAGATGGGATTGGAGAAGGTGTTGGGAACGCTGCAGGGTGGGGGCGAGGGCAAGGAAGGCGGTGTCATCGGTAAACTGGAGAAGGTGGACGGGGGCTGATGGCGGTGGCATGTCCACCGTATACAAAAGGTACAGAAGGAGGGAGAGGATGGAGCCTTGGGGCACACCGGCGGAGGGAAAAAATGTGTAGGAACCCGTGTTATGGATGATGATGTAGGAAGGACGGTGGGAGAGAATGGAGCCGATCAGACGGACGTAATTAATGGGAAGGGCGAAAGTTTGGAGCTTGAAGACGAGACCGGAATGCCATACGCGGTCATAGGCACGTTGGAGGTCCAGGGAGAGGAAGATTGCAGAGTGACGGGAATTAAGCTGTTCGGAAAGGAGATGAGTGAGGTGGAAGAGAAGGTCATCAGAAGAGCAGGATAGCCGAAAACCACACTGGGTAACAGGAAGGAGGCGGTGCTGGTGGAGATGCTGGTGGATGCATCGGGTGAGGATGGATTCCAGGACCTTGCTGAAGATGGAGGTAAGGCTAATGGAACGGTAGGAGGAGATGGCGGACGGCGGTTTACTGGGTTTAAGGAACATCAGGATATGGGAGGTTTTCCACAGTTCGGGGTAGTAGCCGGTAGACAGGACTACATTGTAGAGCCTGGCCAGGGTGGAGAGGAAAGAGACAGGAGCTTCATGAAGGTGGCGGTAGGTGAGGCGATCGTGACCAGGAGCGGTGTTACGTTTTGTGCGAAGTGTAGCAATGAGATCCTGTGTAGTGATACGGGCATTGAATTCTGTGTTTGCAATGTTGTCCAAGTACTGGAAACCAGGTGCGAGGGGTGGGACAGAGGTGTCAGTTCGATCGCGGGCATTTGGTAAGAGAGAGTAATCGAACTGGGGATCGTTGGGGATGGAAAAGACATTGGAAAGGTAGGACGCAAAGAGATTGGCCTTACTAAGGATGTCAGGGAAGGGGTGATCATGGAGAAGATAGTAGGGGGAGGGTTTAGTTCCGGTAAGGTGACGGAAGGCTGACCAGAACTGCTAGGATGTAGGATTTCACAGGGATCGAATGAAGCGTGGAGCCAGGGGTCGTAACACATCTCAAATGTAACGTCCACTGTTCAAAGTGCCGTCAGTGAGGCAAGTTATGGTAGGGTAGCAGCATATAAATGGGTGCATGTCTGTCGCCAGTCCCAGCGTTTCTTAGCCGCGAGCAATTTTCAGATGTGTCGCTGGAGTTGCCGGTGGCGTCGTAGTGTGTCCGGGTCACCCATGTGGAGGAAGGCACGGTAGAGACGGCGGGATTCACGGAGAAGGAGGACGGCCTGTGGGGGTAAGGTAGGACGGTGGGGGTGGATGGCGACAGTAGGGACGTGAGCCTCCACGGCCTCAGACAAGGTCTGCTGGAGAAAGGAGGCGGCATGGGTAACATCGTCAGGGAGGTGGTAGGTGAAGGAATGGCCTTCAACCTGGGTGGAGAGGGTATCCTGGTAGACATTCCAGGCGGCACGGGAATAGTTATGGACGTACTTTGGGGAAGGGTCATTACGAGGGTCGAGGCGGGGGCGACGAGCGTCTGAAACGGTGAGGAGGACAGGGAGATGGTCGCAACCAATGGGGTCCAGGACATCCACCACTATGCGGCCAAGGAGGTTGGGGGAGGAGAGGATGATATCGGGAGTGGAGTTGGATTCAGGGTGGGTGTGCTGGGGAATGGGGATGAGGTCGCCTTGGAGGGTGGAGACGAACTGATGCCACCGCCGTAACTGGATGGCGGAACGACTATGGATGTTGAGGTCGGCGGCGATCACATAGGAGGAGAAGGTACTATCAGTGTGGGAGAGGAAGTCGAAAGGAACAGGAGCGTTAGGGCGGACATAGATGGTGGCGCATGTGACGGTAAGGGCAGGGAAGAAGAGACTAAGGATGAGGTGTTCAGTGGGGTCGGGAAGGAGAGGTTGGTGCTGAACCGGGATCTGGCGGTGGTGACCAATGGCATCTCCGCCACGCGTAATCGGGAGGGGATTATCGGAGCAGTGGAGAAGGTAAGGCGAATTGTGGATGGTGTGGTGGGGTTGGAGGAAGGTTTCATTGAGGAGGAAGGCATCCAGGCGGTGGGTTGCAAGGGTGTTGGCGGGAAGGGAACGGATGTTGTTGAACAGGATACAGTGCTGTCGCGCCATGACAGGGATGTAGACGAGGGAATCGAGACGGGAGAAGGTGAAATGGGTGGTGGAAGACGGAATGGGCGGCGAGGGAGACCTGTTGAAGAGTGTGAGGGCGCTGTTAAGGGTGGACGTTTTGCAGGACAATGATGAGGAACCTGATGATGTCCTCAGCGGTGGGGGGGGACGGACGAAGGGAATTGCCAGGAGGGCTGGAGGCGTCCAGAGGATGGACAGGGACGGTGAGTTCAGGAGTGGTCGGAGGGGGTCGGGCTTTACACTTTTGGTAGTAGGTGGGATGAGGGGGATGGGGGAGATTGCAGGTATTACAGGAGGGAGGGGATTGAAAGTTAGGGCACTGCTGGGGGAAGTGCGCTTGCCTACAATGTGGGCAGGTGGTGGGCTCACGGCACTCAGCTGTTGGGTGCACGTTGTAGCGCAGAACACCTCTGGCAGCGAAGGGATTGAGGAGGGAAACGGGAGGGGTCGACCTTATATCGCTGGTTGAAGAGGAGGGCACCCTCCTTCAGGAGACGGTTAATGGAGGTGGCATCCTCAGAGAAATCCTGTATAAGGTTGGTGGAACTGGCCGAGTTATAAATGCAGTGGACCACCCACACCTCCAGCGAGGGAGGTGCCTTGAGTTCTGCCTACACCTCCTCCTCCGTGATCGTCAGACTAAGCCGAGTGATCATGGCGGTGAGGGTCGGTGGGTGATGCAGGGGTTGGGGTTGGTGGGTAGAAGGTGGAGAAGGAGCAGGGGCGAGGAAGGCGTTGGGGCCAAACCGGGTGATGGGGAGGTGGGAGAGGATGTCAGTATGGAGGGTGGGGATGGGGGAGGAGATGACAACTGAATCCCATCTGGGAGTGAGGAGTGAGATGGGGGCTCCAGGAAAGTGTTGGCAAAGGAGGAGGGAGAGGTTCCGGGCCTCGAGAATGGAAGGATCGGGATGGGAGAGGAGGTATTTGTATAAAGAGGGGGGGAGGAGGAGGCGGAGGGAGCAGGGCCAGCCGGGGAGACATCTATGGCATCTTTGGTGGGGGAAAGGAGGATGGGGCGGGGCCTTTTTGGGAGCGGAAGAGGTGGTGGTGCCACTAGGGCGTTTAACGGCGGCAGAAGGGTCGGTGGTGACACGAGGGACGGGAGCTATAGGGAGGTGGCGGGAAGTGGCAGGTCCCGGCGGGGACGCAGTAGTCGGCGCCGGAGATGGTGATGGCGAAGGCGACGGCGACGGCGACAGTGGTGGTGGTGGCGGTGATGGTGAAGGCAATGGGGAGAGTTGGGCAGGGGCAGTGGCCCGACGGGCCACCACCGTTCTGGAGCTGCAGTGACATGCTGGTGGAGTAGGGGGAAAGGAACAGAGGGAGAGGAGTGGGAGGAAGAAGCTGGGGAGATGGCGACAAAGAGCGAGGGCGAAGGGAGAGAAGAGGAGGGATGGAAAGAGGGGGGGAGGACTGGGCACACCATGTAATGGTGGTGGTGGAGGTGGAGGGCGAAGTATACACTATGGCAGTGGTGGTAGTAGTGGCAGTGGTGGTGGGGGCTGACATAGCGACAGGGATAAAGTAAAACAGCACAGGACGAAAAGGAGAGGAAAAAAACCTGGGACGGACGAAGACCAGAGTCCCACACTGCTGGCGCTGGCGACAGCTAGTAGGAATGCCGCAGCTGCTGCTGCTGCGGACGGGTCTGGGGCCGGGGCCGGGGCCGCTGCTGCTGCTGGAGGGCTGGCTGGCTGGCTGGCTGGCTGGCTGGCTGGCTGGACCGCTGCTGCTGGCCGGGACCGCTGCTGCTAGCCGGGACTGCTGCGACCGCTGCTACTGCTGCTGCTGCTGCTGCTGCTGCTGCTCAGATGGACCACTGCTGCACGGCTGGCTGGCACCTGAAACCCTAACGCTTCGATTAGTGTTGGAATGGCACAATTGAAGAGCGGTATCCTTTCGAATCACCGCCGGAGGTGATTAATCGGAGGTCTGTACATTCGTTATAATACCTCACGCATTCAGGTATCGCTGCGAGAGTGTGATCCACGAGGAGAAAAGGTTCTACGTAAGGAGCAATCTCATTGGCTGCGAGACATATTAATACGCGGATCGGCGGAAGCAGAATTTGGTCCATCTCTATGGCAGCGCCATCTCGTAGTGCGGAGATGGACGAGCGGTGCGCCTGCACTGTTGTGCTTAGCGGGGCGCGGTCTAGTGGGAAAGTTGTGTACGCACTGACTACGCAGAACTATGTACACAACACCGACATTCATCTCTTGGCACTTTTGGACCCCAGTCAGCAAGCTACTGAAGGTGGATTTAAGCTAGGTTGCTGGAATTGTTGCAGTCTCGTCCGAATTGTTCTTCTTCAGTTCTTGGCGACTATGAGGGTTGTTACGATTCTCCTTAGACTTGAGGGCTCCCCACACAAAGTAACACACTGACAGACCAGGTGACCTGGGTGACCAGCTAGAGCCCGTGCCCAGACTGACCTCTGTTAATAAATCTGTCAGGCAAGAAAATTGTGTAAATGTGCTGCAAGGTCAGTCGGGTGTATGGGCAGTTGCTCGAACCTGTTGGAAGCAACTGTGGGTCTTTCCCTCCGCCGTTAATACCGCCACAAATAGTTTTAAAATGTATCCGATCGTCCAGACCGCTTTTATTTGCCCCACCCTGTAGTTGTAGGCCTGATCATGTTCGTTTCTGCACAAAGCCACATTTAGGCCTAAAATGAAGTGTCAACTGCTTGCTTAGAATGTTATTTTTAGCCACGCGTATTCTGTACTGTTCTATAACTATTTAGACGTGAAAGTAGTATTAAGCGACGTACGAGTAATTTCAGAATCAACATTCAGATTCAAGGCATCAGTTTTGACGGATGTTTTAGGCATGGAAAAAGCGTGTGTCACTAGACATAAACATTCTATGAATGTCTGTGCATAGGTTTGTGTATTCGCTTAAGTATTTTTGAAAAGTGACACTTAGAATTTGAATGTTAAAATACTTAATTTGTGGCTCCTGCGGTACCTTACATCAAGTGTAACAGAGTAATCAAACTAAGTTGTTGAAGTGCCATTGAAATTGTAATTTGGGTCGCTAGTGTCGTGTTACAGCATTATTGTCAGTACCTTTCCGTATTTCCGAAAAATAATCAAATACTTCAGAGCATCTTCCGGTGACTTTTGCACATGGCGAATATGGCGGCGATATAGTGATTGACCTGCGGTGCGTAAAATATTGGGCTGTGATGGGCTGTTTCGTTTCAATGGCCGGTATAAATCCGCTTTTCGGTCACGTAAAGAGGGTGTGGCTAGGTAATTCAAGATTATGACGTCACAAATAAGATGACGTGGCTCATGGCGTAATGGTTAAGGTACTGACCGATCTGCGCAAGCGACGCCATGAATGGAAAGAAAACGTGCCTGGCTGCCCATTACAGTACTGCTGCCGCCGAATTCTACACCTTGTATCACTTTCGGCATGTTCACATTTTGCGATCGAGTAATTTGGGCATGCCACAAGAGAACTATCTTTGCCGCCCCAAATATTTGTTTTAAGATTCGTTTAGCGACCAGCTTGAACACACTTGAAATAGTCGTTCTGTGTAGTTATGCGAAACGAATGGCTGAAGTTTCTACCATTTGGTCATATCAGAGTGCCAGTGTGGTTTATTTTGCCTACAGCCACCAGCTATGATATTACATGGGAAGACATTAACCTCCGTTGACGTCAGATGAAACGTTTTTGAAGATCACTACAAATCAGAAATATTTTATGGATAGTGGTACTTAATATTTCTCTGGTGAGATGATAAATTCGCGGTGAAGACATTCCAAGTAGTGTGATACATAATTAACTGCCTATTTTACTGATCAATACAAAGCTGTTTGTCTGGCATTCTTTTCTCTTTATTCGTGTTCGTAGCGAGTAAGTGTGGTGTTAGGCGTCCTGGCATTCTGATAGCATTGCAGCCGCAACCAAGTGTCGATTACGAAGGGAGGTGATCAGGTACAACCTGTTTCCTCTCCTCACAAGCTAACGCTAGCCTACAATCACACCAGGAAATGGTATCTAATTGCCCTCGGATGCAGACGGAAGAATATAGCTATACAATATATATTGTATGTTGTTGTTGTTGTTGTTGTCTTCAGTCCTGAGACTGGTTGGATGCAGCTCTCCATGCTACTCTATCCTGTGCAAGCTTCTTCATCTCCCAGTACTAACTGCAACTTACATCCTTCTGAATCTGCTTAGTGTATTCATCTCTTGGACTCCCTCTACGATTTTTACCCTTCACGCTGCCCTCCAATGCTAAATTTGTGATCCCTTGATGCCTCAGAACATGTCCTACCAACCGGTCCCTTCTTCTTGTCAAGTTGTGCCACAAACTCCTCTTCTCCCCAATTCTATTCAATACCTCCTCATTAGTTATTTGATCTACCCATCTAATCTTCAGCATTCTTCTATAACACCACATTTCGAAAGCTTCTATTCTCTTCTTGTCCAAACTATTTATCGTCCATGTTTCACTTCCATACATGGCTACACTCCATACAAATACTTTCAGAAACGACTTCCTGACACTGAAATCTATACTCGATGATAACAGCCGGTCGAAGTGGCCGTGCGGTTAAAGGCGCTGCAGTCTGGAGCCGCAAGACCGCTACAGTCGCAGGTTCGAATCCTGCCTCGGGTATGGATGTTTGTGATGTCCTTAGGTTAGTTAGGTTTAACTAGTTCTAAGTTCTAGGGGACTAATGACCTCAGCAGTTGAGTCCCATAGTGCACAGAGCCATTTCAACCATTTGATGATAACAAATTTCTCTTCTTCAGAAACGCTTTCCTTGCCATTGCCAGTCTACATTTTATATCCTCTCTACTTCGACCATCATCAGTTATTTTGCTCCCCAAATTGCAAAACTCCTTTACTACTTTAAGTGTCTCATTGCCTAACCTAATTCCCTCAGCATCACCCGAGTTAACTCGACTACATTCCATTATCCTCGTTTAGCTTTTGTTGATGTTCATCTTATATCCTCCTTTCAAGACACTGTCCATTCCGTTCAACTGCTCTTCCAAGTCCTTTGCTGTCTCTGACAGAATTACAATGTCATCGGCGAACCTCAAAGTTTTTATATCTTCTCCGTGGATTTTAATACCTACTCCGAATTTTTCTTTTTTTTTTCCTTTACTACTTGCTCAATATACAGATTGAATAACATTGGGGGGAGGCTACAACACTGTCTCACTCCCTTCCTAACCGCTGCTTCCCTTTCGTGCCCCTCGACTCTTATAACTGCCATCTGGTTTCTGTACAAATTGTAAATAGCCTTTCGCTCCCTGTATTTTACCGCTGCCACCTTTAGAATCTGAAAGAGAGTATTCCAGTCAACATTTTCAAAAGCTTTCTCTAAATCTACAAATGCTAGAAATGTAGGTTTGCCTTTCCTTAATCTATTTTCTAAGATAAGTCGTAAGGTCAGTATTACCTCACGTGTTCCAATATGTCTGCGGAATCCAAACTGATCTTCGCCGAGGTCCGCTTCTACCAGTTTTTCCATTCGTCTGTAAAGAATTCGCGTTAGTATTTTGCAACTGTGACTTATTAAACTGATAGTTCGGTAATTTTCACATCTTGCTATATTGTATAGCTATACATAAGTTAGTTAACTACTGGGATAGCCTAGATTCCGTAAAAAAACGGTTTATGACGAATACACATCTTTACTGCGAATTTGTTTGTATATATATATATATATATATATATATATATATATATATATATATATATATATATATATATATATATGGTCAGTGACTGTAAATGTGGAGGAATATAGATGTGTTATTATTTTGTCATTAATTATATTTTTAACATCGTAGAATTCCACTGAGCTTCCGAAGGGCACTTTCTGATGTCTCTACAATTAGTTTGATTTACGTGGTAGCTGATTTTCCAGCAATGTGACACTTTATATCTGGAAATCACTTACCAAGGGAGAAACAGATTGGAGAAAGAAATTACTGTAACGCAGTTGTTTGCTATGGGAAAGAAAAAAAATTAAATGGGCTTGCGTATGCCTTACTTACTGTTTAAACGAGGAATTGGCAGATCGCTATCATAGAGATATGGAATACGACGACAAAACCCTGCGAATCTAAACAACACTTCAAGTTTTACCATTAGAGACGCCAGTTCGAAGACGGCTTATGAACTATTAATCAAAAGCAGCAGCTAAGTAACAGTGTGATTGGAGGCTTAAAAGATGCAGGATTTATGATATTACAGATGGTACATGTAGAGATGGTGGCTTCAGAGCGACAGTAAATTGATGAAAAAAAATTTTTTCAGCACATTTTCTTCGTTCAGTAAATTGATGCAAAATTTTTAAAATTCTCCGGATACATGCCTTTATTTGTCCTTACTCATTTTTTTGTATTATTTGAAAATGCGGGTTTAGCGTCCCGTCGGTAAGGAGGCAGAGTTTGCCAGGACTGTAAACGAGGGTGCCAGGAAAGACATGTGTCCCGTTGACTCCAAAGGCATTTATCTAATCTTTACGTCTGATTTTTAAGTTTACACATCTGATTTATATAATAAGTCTTACAGATGAACCAATCTGACTCATAAATGCTCTACGTGGTGTAGCTCCCGTGTTGAGAGTTACGTTCCACCGTACTTTGTTGTGCTTTGTCTTTATTTCAAACTGAAGTTCTTAATTTTGTAGAGTCTGGGCAGAGAAACAGTTTTTTGTGAGAAGCTTTCTATGTATAAAATACCATCAGATATGCTTTTTGTTAGTATTACGGCGTAAAGTCGGCGGCGACACGCCAGTCGGGAACGAAAGAGAAGAGACGGCTGTGAGAAGAGATCAGCGAATTGCACGCTGACCGGACCTCCCTCCAGGACGACAACGCGACAGCAGCGGCCCCTATGTGAAGAGAGTATAGGCGACGCGACCGACTTACGGCGGCCCAGTTCAATAGCAGCTTCAAGATTAGCCACGTGGAAAGCATCATCAATGTTACGCACTCGGATAGTAGCGCCGACGTTAGGCATATTGATAGCACCTTCATTCTTAATCTCTTCATTAGTATACTCTATCTAGGACAGACTTGTATTTGTCTATATTGAAGAAGATTGATTATTTTGTATGTCGCCCTTTGCTTGTGACTCACGTTACAAAGTTAAGTACACTACTGGCCATTAAAATTGCTACACCACGAAGACGACGTGCTACAGACGCGAAATTTAACCGACAGGAAGAAGATGCTGCGATACGCAAATGATTAGCTATTCAGAGCATTCACACAAGTTTGGCGCCTGTGGTGACACCTACAACGTGCTTCCATGAGGAAAGTTTCCAAGCGATTTCTCATACACAAACAGCAGTTGACCGGCATTGCCTTGTGAAACGTTGTTGTGATGCCTCGTGTAAGGAGCAGAAATGGGTAGCATCACGTTTCCGACTTTGATAAAGGTCGGATTGTAGCCTATCGTGATTGCGGTTTATCGCATCGCGACATTGCTGCTCGCGATGGCTGTAACGGATAGTGCAGCCACGTCTCGATCCCTGAGTCAACAGATGGGGACATTTGCAAGACAACAACCATCTGCACGAGCAGTTCGACGACGTTTGCAGCAGCGTGGACTATCAGCTCGGAGACCATGGCTGCGGTCACCCTTGACGCTGCATCACAGACAGGAGCGCTTGCGATGGTGTACTCAACGACGAACCTGACGAATGGCAAAACGTAATTTTTTCGGATCAATCCAGGTTCTGTTTACAGCACCATGATGGTCGCATCCGTGTTTAGCGACATCGCGGTGAACGCACATTGGAAGCGTGCATTCGTCATCGCCATACTGGCGTATCACCCGTCGTGATGGTATGAGGTGCCACTGGTTACACGTTTCGGCCACCTCCTGTTCGCATTGACGGCACTTTGAACAGTGGACGTTACATTTCAGATGTGTTACGACCCGTGGCTCTACCCTCCATTCGATCCCTGCGAAACCCTACATTTCAGCAGGATAATGCACGACCGCATGTTGTAGGTCCTGTACGGGCCTTTCTGGATACAGAAAATATTCGACTGCTGCCCTGTCCAGCACATTCTCCAGATCTCTCACCAACTGAAAACGTCTGGTCAATGGTGGCCGAGCAATTTTAATGGCCAGTAGTGTATTTGTAATTTTCTTATTGTAATGAAAATCATTAATAAGAGTTAGTTGATTGTTTGTCTAACGAACCGAGTAGGCAGGATTCCTAGACACAAAAGTTAGTGTGTTTTCTGTTGTTAAGACTTCTCCTTTATTCTCTTGTAGTAAATAATCTTACTCGAGTATTAATTTTCAGCTTTTATGTCGTTATTGATGCTTATTTCACTTTCATGTACTGGAAGTCTGTGTGTCCTATTGATGATGGCTTTCTGGTATTCGTGATTATGTGCGGAGGCACGGCACGAGGAGCTGTGAAAATAGCGTTGTTGGCAACCCATTTTTAGCAATCTTATAATCAGCAGTTTGTATTTTTGTCACTTGGAGGAGAAACTTTTTCCTGCCCCAGACTAAATTTAAAGGCCTTGCGTTACTACGTAATGGATCTGCAATGTTAATATTGTCATTCTTGTCTCTAGCTACAGGAAGTAATAAATGCTTTCTACAGATAGTTTTTATTAGAGGGTGAAAGTTTTTGGTGGATACTTTCTCCTGAAGTGATTACAATTAAAGGTGAAGTAACAACTAAGAAATATATGTAAACTAAAGGTGGACGGGGTGAGAAAGAAAAAGAAAGGAAAGGAATTATTGATGTCAGCAGCCTCAGCACATTACGCAGATTCAGCAGGGACGAGTGAAAACATGTACGAGACAGGAATTCGAATCGGGGACATTCTGCTTATCAAGAAGGTACGTTGACTACTGCACCACCTGAGACACAGTGTCAACGCATATGCGCGGACTATCCCAGCACGCCTAACGACCGACCCACATTCCCACCTAGCGCCACCTATGTCCAGTTCCTCCATGCTCGCTACTCTGAGATTCCTCTAGGAGGTCGTACATATTTGTACATCCGCACTGAAGAAGGTGGATGCATTGCTTATCTAGGCGAATCAACTATATGAACGCATGGTGTCTGTTCTTTTGGACATGTCTGGAACAACAGACACCACGCAAACAAAATTTTCAACACCATCGATACAGAAATGAAGATAAAGCCATTGGACGAATTTTGTTATGCTATTGCAGTAAAGAACATATTTTATGGATTAGCTAGGTCTTACAATAACTGTTGCTGAGTTAGACTGACATTTCTGTGTTTGTGAACGATATTAGAACCTAGATGTTCTCTTTGTTGTGGCCAAGACAGACACGAAGCCCACGCATACTACAGTAGTACAAGTTTATATGCCAACTAGCTATGCAAATGACGAAAAAATTGAAGATATGTATGATGAGATAAAAGAAATTATTCAGATAGTGAAGAGAGACGAAAATTTAATAGTCATGGATGACTGAAATTCGATAGTAGGAAAAGGAAGAGAAGGAAGCGTAGTAAGTGAATATGGATTGGGGGAAAGAAATAAAAGAGGGAGCCCCCTGATAGAATTTTGTACAGAGCATAACTTAATCATAAGTAACACTTGGTTCAAGAATCGTGAGAGAAGGTTGTATACATGGAAGAATACACGACATACTAGAAGGTATCACATAGATTATATAATGGTAAGGCAGATATTCAGGAACCAGGTTTTAAATTGTAAGACATTCCAGGGGCAGATGTGGACTCTGACCACAATCTATTGGTTACGAACTGTAGTTTAAAACTGAAGAAACTGCAAAAAGGCGGTATTTTAAGGAGATGGAACCTGGATAAGCTGAAAGAACCAGAGGTTGTACAGAGATTCAGGGAGAGAATAAGGGAACAACTGACAGGAATGGGGGAAAGAAATACAGTAGAAGAAGAATGGGTAGTTTTGAGAGATGAAATAGTGAAGGCAACAGAGGATCAAGTGCGTAAAAAGACGAGGGCTAATAGAAATCCTTGGGCAACAGAAGAAATATTGAATTTAATTGATATTAGGAGAAAATATAAAAATGCAGTAAATGAAGCAGGTAAAAAGGAATACAAACGTCTCAAAAATGAGATCGACAGGAAGTGCAAAATGGCTAAGCAGGGATGGCTAGAGTACAAATGTAAGGCTGTAGAGGCATTTATCACTATAGATATGATAGATACTGCCTACAGGAAATTAAAGAGACATTGAAGAAAAGTGAACCACTTGTATGAATATCAAGAGCTCAAATGGAAACCCAGTTCTAAGCGAAGAAGGGAAAGCAAAAGAGTGGAAATAGTATATAGAGGGTCTATACAAGGGCGAGGTACTTGAGGACAATATTATGGAATTGGAAGAGGATGTAGATGAAGATGAAATGGGAGATGTGATACTGCGTGAAGAGTTTGACAGAGCACTGAAAGACCTAAGTCGAAACAAGTGGAGTAGACAACATTCCACTATAACTACTGACAGTCTTGGGAGAGCCAGTCTTGACAAAACTCTACCATCTGGTGAAAAAGAAATATGAGATAGCGAAATACCCTCAGACTTCAAGAAGAATATAATAATTCCAATCCCAAGAAAAGCAGGTGTTGACAGATGTGAAAATCACCCAACTATCAGTTTAATAAGTCACGGCTGCAAAATACTAACACGAATTCTTTACAGGCGAATGGAAAAACTGGCAGAAGCCGACCTCGGGGAACATGAGTTTGGATTCCGTAGAAATAATGGAACACGTGAGGCAATACTGACCCTACGACTTATCATAGAAGATAGATTAAGGAGAGGAAAACCTACGTTTCTAGCATTTGTAGACTTAGAGAAAGCTTTTGACAATGTTGACTGGAATACTCTCTTTCAAATTCTAAAGGTGGCAGCGGTAAAATACAGGGAGCGAAAGGCTATTTACAATTTGTACAGAAACCAGATGGCAGATATAAGAGTCGAGTGGCACGAAAGGGAAGCAGTGGTTGGGAAAGGAGAGGGTTGTAGCCTATCCCCGATGTTCTTCAATCTGTGTATTGAGCAAACAGTAAAGGAAACAAAAGAAAAATTCGGAGTTGGAATTAAAATCCATGGAGAAGAAATAAAAACTTTGAGGTTCGCCGATGACATTGTAATTCTGTCAGAGACAACAAAGGACATGGATGAGCAGTTGAACGGAATGGACAGTGACTTGAAAGGAGGATATAAGATGAACATCAACAAAAGCTAAACGAGGATAATGGAATGTAGTCGAATTATGTCGGGTGATGCTGAGGAAATTAGATTAGGAAATGAGACACCTAAAGTAGTAAAGGAGTTTTGCCATTTGTGTAGAAAAATAACTGATGATGGTCGAAATAGAGAGGATATAAAATGTAGACTGGAAATGGCAAGGAAAGCGTTTCTGAAGAAGAGAAATTTGTTATCATCGAGTATAGATTTAAGTGTCAGGAAGTCGTTTCTGAAAGTATTTGTATGGAGTGTAGCCATGTATGGAAGTGAAACATGGACGATAAATAGTTTGGACAAGAAGAGAATAGAGAATAGAAGTTGTCGAAATGTGCTGCTACAGAAGAATGCTGAAGATTAGATGGGTAGATCGCATAACTTATGAGGAGGTATTGAATAGAATTGGGGAGAAGAGGAGTTTGTGTCACAACTTGACTAGAAGAAGGGATCGGTTGGTAGGAAGTGTTCTGAGGCATCAAGGGATCACAAATTTAGTATTGTAGGGCAGCGTGGAGGGTAAAAATCGTAGAGGCAGACCAAGAGTTGAATACACTAAGCAGATTCAGAAGGATGTAGGTTGCAGTAGGTACTGGGAGACGAAGAAGCTTGCACAGGGTAGAGTAGCATGGAAAGCTGTATCAAACCACAACGACAACACGTTTTCATTCTGCTGATGATAGTCCAAAACACCCTTCCATGACATTGGGACGTTGAAAATTATGTGTTTTGTTAATAATTTTGCAAACTCTGTGTGGCTGAAGGCCAAGAGACTATGTCGTACACATTTTATTTTGGATCCTCTTAAGATGAGGGGAGCGCAAATAACATAATCATCGTTGTCTTTATTAGTCTTCGACGTCCATATGAGAATGACAGACTATCACGAATTGTCTGACATGCCTTCGTTCCATAAGATTCTGCGAACTTATAAAGGATAAATTACTGGAATATGGTCACATGTACATGAATATTTGGCAGTCATTAAATCCCAAATTAACTATAAAACTGCTTACTTACTATGCACGCCTGTCGGGTGATGCTACACGGCCTTATGCGGAAGCTAGTACGGTAGATAGCTCTCGGTAGGTGGGAGTTCCAGCAGAGAGTGGGAGAACGCCGAATCTTCCCTCATCCTATGCTACGAAGTTGAGCTCGCGGACTGTTAGCTAGGCGTACTGCCATACTGTTGTGCATCAAGAGCCTACTTTAAGTCATTATAGTTTAAAATCATTTCATTTTATTCTGAGATGGTTAAGAAATTTATAAATGTAATTAATTCTGAGTTTGTACTCATTGTTTCAAAAGGTTTCACAAAAACCGATGTTTTCATCAAGTTCCATGTCCGCTGAAATCTGAAGATTTTGACAGCATATGTGGTTAAGGATAAGCTCATTATATAGACATATCTGTACAGCTAGGCTATGCATTTTGTAAGCTATTGATCGTTTTTCGAAATTTCATATCCACTGAAGTTTGAAGCTACAAACCGTTTAGTGTAAATGCAGGATATGGATGTACCTATGACGTTATGTTTCTTACTTACAAAGTTATTATAAAAATAGCGGATTTTGAACGAGAATTTAAAAAAGTGGAACACATTATCTTGTCTTGGGGATTAAATTAAGTTCTGTATATTACAGCACCATGTTCTGACCATAAAATGGTGGCGAAGTACTCAGTTTGAAAGAAATTAAGGTTGTGCTAAATGGTACAACGACGAGAGAAAGCGCATTTCAGTGGCCAATGAATACTAAAAGTTCTATTTTAAAAATCGTACTAGCCATGTTTATTGGAATAGAGAATCAAAACTTAAATGATATGTACCTTTAACATTTTTCTTCAAGGGGCGATCAAAGGGTTTCCGTTTGAGGGCGTTACTGCAGTGAACATGCAACGTAGCGTGACTACGATGTGGGTATATAAGCATCGACGTGTAGGCAAGGGATTATAATAGCATTCGTGTCTTTCCGATGTGCGTGTGTTAAACGTTGAAACGCAACTATAGTGACGATATTATCAAATGAGCACAGTCAGATCCAACGTGCTGTTTTTCTTTTCTTGTTAGCTGAAAGACAAACATCGGTATACATCTACATCTACATCTACATGTATACTCTACAAATCACATTTAAGTGCCTGGCAGAGGGTTCATCGAACTACCTTCACAGTTCCCGTTTATTCCAATTTTGTATAGTGCGCGGAAAGAATGAACACCTATATCTTTCCATACGAGCTCTGATTTCCCTTATTTTATCGTGGTGATCGTTCCGCCCTATGTAGTTCGGTATCAACAAAATATTTTCGCATTCGGAGGAGAAAGTTGGTGATTGGAATTTCGTGAGAAGATTCCGTCGAAACGAAAACGCCTTTCTTTTAATAATTTCCAGCACAAATCCTGTATCATTTCTGTGACACTCTCTCCCATATTTCGCGATAATACAAAACGTGCTGCCTTTCTTTGAACTTTTTGGATGTACTCCGTCAGTCCTATCTGGTAAGGATCCCACACTGCGCAGCAGTATTCTAACAAAGGACGGACAAGCGTAATGTAGGCAGTCTCCTTAGAGGTCTGTTACATTTTCTAAGTGTCCTGCCAATAAAACGCAGCCCCACAACATTTTCTATGTGCTCTTTCCAATTTAAGTTGTTCGTAATTGTAATACCTAGATATTTAGTTGAATTTGTGGCTTTTAGATTAGACTGATTTATCGTGTTACCGAAGGTTAACGAGTTCCTTTTAGCACTCATGTGGATGACCTCACACTTTTCGTTATTTAGGGTCAACTGCCACTTTTCGCACCATTCAGATATTTTTTCTAAATCGTTTTGCAGTTTGTTTTCATCTTCTGATGACCTTATTAGACGATAAACGACAGCGTCATCTGCAAACAACCGAAGACGGCAGCTCAGATTGTCTCCCAAATCGTTTATACAGCTAAGGAACAGCAAAGGGCCTATAACACTACCTTGGGGAACGCCTGAAATCACTTCTATTTTACTCGATGACTTTCCGTTAATTACTACGAACTGTGACCTCTCTGGCAGGAAATCGCACATCTAGTCACATAACTGAGACGATATTTCATAAGCACGCAATTTTACTACGAGCCGCTTGTGTGTAACAGTGTCAAAAGCCTTCCAGAAATCCTAAAATACGGAATCGATCTGAAATCCCTTGTCAATAGCACTCAGCACTTCATGTGAATAAAGAGCTAGTTGTGTCACAGGAACGATGTTTTCTAAACCCATGTTGACTGTGTGTCAATAGACCGTTTCCTTCGAGGTATTTCTTAATGTTCGAACACAATATATGTTCTAAAATCCTGTTGCATATCGACGTTAACGATATGGGCCTATAATTTAGTGGATTACTCCTACTACATTTCTTGAATGTTGGTGTGACCTGGGCAACTTCTCAGTCTTTGGGTACGGATCTTTCGTCGAGCGAACGGTTGTATGTGATTGTTAAGTATGGAACTAATGCATCAGCATACTCCGAAAGGAACCTAATTGGTACACAGTCTGTACCAGAAGACTTGCTTTTGTTAAATGATTTGAGTTGCTTCACTACTCCGAGGATATTTACTTGTACATTACTCATGTTGGCAGCTGTTCTCAATTCGTATTCCGGAATATTTACTTCGTCTTCTTTTGTGAAGGCATTTCGGAAGGCTGTGTTTAGTAAATCTGCTTTGGTAGCACTGTCTTTGATATTATCTCCATTGTTATAGCACAGAGAAGTCATTGATTGTTTCTTGCCGCTAACATACTTCACATATGACCAGAATCTTTTTGGATTTTCTGCTGGGTTTAGAGACAAAGTTTCGTTGTGGAAACTGTTATAGGCGTCTCGCATTGAACTCCGCGCTAAGTTTCAAGTTTCTGTAAAGGATCTCCAATTTTGGGTATTTTGCGTTTGTTTAGTTGTTTCTGCAATCGCTGGAGAATGAAGCAAGCGTGTGGGACAGCATGTCTGTCGAAAATCACCGACAAGGGGTGCTGCTGCTTCATGATAACGCACGTCCCAATATGGGAAAAGTATTAGCACATGCATTAGGCCAACTCAAGTAGGAGACACTCGAGCATCCGCCTTATAGCCCTGATCTATCTCCGTGCTATTATCATGCCTCTGGTCCCCTTAAAAAACCGGGACGGGGACGTGTAGCAAGCGGTAACGGTCCGCTTCACGCAGCAGGACACGTTGTTTTACTAAACGAGCACCTTCAACCTAGTGCCTCGGTTGAATGATTGCCTCATTACTTACTGACATCCTGCCGGACTGGCATTCGATTATGGACTGCACGGCCTTCGAACGGTAACTTTTTCATCGCCCTTTGTATTACAGGAATAATCAGAAAGTAGATATAATCTAAACGTTAACAGCTACTGGAAACTTTATGAGGTGAGAATGGTACCTTTCCAGCACGTAATTGTGTGCGCTGGCGGGCAAGAGGTGAGTGTTTCGTTTCCCGTCTGCTTCAAGTTCACTTAGGCAGCTCCAACAGCGCGCTGCGAAGCTGTCTATGGCAATCGTATACGGAGCGTCAGTTTTTAGAGGGAAGCGTGAGTGACGGATCTGTAAGTTATCGTGATCTACCTAATTTGCGTTCCATGGAATTGAAACACGGTGTGAACAATAAATTCATATATACCTCAACTCTCCCGTTTCAAAAGAGGTTTTGTGTACTGCTTGTAATACAATCCTCGTGGCGACTGGAGCGTTGAGCTTTCCACTTTTTATGCGTGGTAAACTATCTCTGATTGGTCCGACTGATGTTTAATAGTGAGAGAATTTGTAGAAGTGTGTGTGGGTTCATGATTCTCAACTTTGGTAGTTGGTAAGGAAGGGAAACACTTGCTAAACTCTTGGCATTTGTGTGTGGTATGTCAAGGAGCAGAGGTAAAATACAGGAAGTGAAAGGCTATTTACAATTTGTGCCGAAACCAGATGGCAGGTATAAGAGTCAGGGGTATGAAAGGGAAGCAGTGGTTGGGAAGGGAGTGAGACAGGGTTGTAGCCTATCCCCGATGTTATTCAATCTCTATATTGAGCGAGCAGTAAAGGAAACAAGAGAAAAATTCAGAGTAAGAATTAAAACCTATGGAGAAGAAATAAAAACCTTGAAGTTCGCCGATTACATGGTAATTCTGTCATCTTGAAAGGAGGATATAAGATGAACATCAACAAAAGCAAAACGAGGGTAATGGAATGTAGTCGAATTGAATCGGGTGATGCTGCGGGAATTAGATTATGAAATGAGACGCTTAAAGAAGTAGGGGAGTTTTGCTATTTGGGGAGCAAAAAACTGATGATGGTCGAAGTGGAGAGGATATAAAATGTAGACTGGCAATTCCAAGGAAAGCGTTTCTGAAGAAGAGAAATTTGTTAACATCGAGTATAGGTTTAAGTGTCAGGAAGTCGTTTCTGAAAGTATTTGTATGGAGTGTCGCCATATATGAAAGTGAAACGTGGACGATAAATAGTTCAGACAAGAACAGAATAGAAGCTTTCGAAATGTGATGCTACAGAAGAATGCTGAAGATTACATGGGTAGATCACATAACTAATGAGGAGGTACTGAATAGAATTGGAGAGAAGAGAAATTTGTGGCACAACTTGACTAGAAAAAGGGATCGGTGGGTAGGGCATATTCTGAGGCATCAAGGGATCATCAATTTAGTGTTGGAGGGCAGCGTGGAGGGTAGAAGTCGTAGAGGGAGACCAAGAGATGAATACACTAAACAGATTTAGATGGATGTAGGTTGCAATAGGTACTCAGAGATGAAGAAGCTTGCACACGATAGAGTAGCATGGAGAGCTGCATCAAACCAGTCTGTGGACTGAAGACCACAACAACAACAACAACAGCATGTCAAGAAGATTTAGAGGTATTGAATTTTTTGTGAGATTCGGTTTACTCGATTTCAATAGTTTCTTCGTTTCTGCCTCACGGTATCAACTAGCAATTTGTTTCTGCTATGTAGAACTTGAATGTGGACAAGTGAAATGACGACTACAGGTACGTTTACGACTATTTTGAGGTTACACACGTCAGTAGTTTACAGGCACTTTTGGCGTAGTGGGCTATAAGTAGAAGGAACAAACCAAGTAGGCAGACCGAAAGATGCGAACTAACTACACTGATGGCAAATAATCGAAAGACCAAAAAATAATTAATGTAGAGTAATAAAATTTAGGGAACACATTTGTCTCGGAAACATATTTAAGCGACTAACGTTTTAAGACCACAGGATAACGTAAGCGCTAGATAAACCACTGCAAATGTAAAGTTCTGGTACATTAATAACCAATGTAACCGCCCGAATGTTGAATTCAACTTTGTAAACGTGCCAGTTTGTGGGCTGGAGTTCAATAAATGTTACATTTGATACGTCAATGCACGGACGCTTAATGCTGGATGTGGATGACGCTGAAGTTGTCGTCCGAAGATGTCCCATGCGTCATCGACCGGAGATCTGGTGGTCGAGCAGGCCAAAGGAACATGTCGATACTCTGTAGAGCATATTGGGTTACATCAGCTGTATGTGAGCGACCGTTATCCTTTTGGAGAACACCCCTTCGAATGATGTTCACGAATGGCAACACAACAGGTCGATTCACCAGATTTACATACGACTTGCGGTCTGTGAGCGTCGGATATCCACGATAACGCTCCTGCTGTCATATCAATCGCACCTCAGACCGTAACTCAAGGTGCATGAGTTCATTATGTCTAGCAGGCAGACAGGTAGGTTTTCAAGCCTTTGCCCGCATCTCGTGGTCGTGCGGTAGCGTTCTCGCTTCCCACGCCCGGGTTCCCGGGTTCGATTCCCGGCGGGGTCAGGGATTTTCTCTGCCTCGTGATGGCTGGGTGTTGTGTGATGTCCTTAGGTTAGTTAGGTTTAAGTAGTTCTAAGTTCTATGGCACTGATGACCATAGCTGTTAAGTCCCATAGTGCTCAGAGCCATTTGAACCATTTTGCAAGCCTTCTGCTGTCCTCACCCTAACCAACACAAGGCCATCCCTGTAACCGAGGCAAAACCGGCTTTCATCAGAAAACGCAACAGACCTCCACACGGTCGTCCAATGAGCTCTCGCTTGAAACCACTGAAGTCGCAAATGACGGTGGTTTGGGGTCAGAGGAATGCGCACTAAAGGGCGCCTGGGTCGGAGTTGTTTGTAACAGTCCGTTGTGTCATTATGGTGCCAACTGTTTTTTCATACTGCTGCTGGAGATGCACTACGATGCGCCAGAGCAATACATCGAGCTCGATGGTCTTCCCTCTTGGTAGTGCCACATAGTCGTCTGGAGTCCGGTCTTCTTGTACATTTTCGTGACCACCGCTGCCAGCAATCATATACAGTGGCTACAGTCCTGCTAAGTACACTTCAGGCCATTAAAATCGCTACAACACAAAGATGACGTGCTACAGACGCGAAATTTAACCGACAGGAAGAAGATGCTGTGATACGCAAATGATTAGCTTTTCAGAGCATTCACACAAGGCTGGCGCCGGTGGTGACACCTACAACGTGCTGACATGGGGAAAGTTTCCAACCGCTTTATCATACACAAACAGCAGTTGACCGGCGTTACTGGGTGAAACGTACCATCACGTTTCCGACTTTGATAAAGGTCGGATTGTAGCCTATCGCGATTGCAGTTTTTCGTATCGCGTCATTGCTGCTCGCGTTGGTCGAGATCCAATGACTGTTAGCAGAATATGGAATCGGAGGGTTCAGAAGGGTAATACGGAACGCCGTGCTGGATTCCAACGGCCTCGTATCACTAGCAGTGAAGATGACAGGCATCTTATCCGCATCGCTGCAACGGATCGTGCAGCCACGTCTCGATCCCTGAGTCAACAGATGGGCAAGACAACAACCAACTGCACAAACAGTTCAGCGACGTTTGCAGCAGCATGGACTATCAGCTCGGAGACCATGGCTGCTGTTACCCTTGACGCTGCATCACATTGTCCAATGAATACCCGTTTATCATCTGCATTTCAAATTGGTGTAGCAATTTTAATGGCCAGTAGTGTATTTCTGAGATATCGCAGAAGGAAGATACTGCTACACGCAGCCCCCTTATACGACCTCGTTCAAACTCAGTGAGGTGTTGATGACAGCGTCTTTGTCGCTTAATGGCATTCTTGACTAACTCAAGACATCCAATCTCAAAGGTAACTAACACTCACGACCAATAAGGCGCGTATTTAATTAAAAGTAAACAAGTTTTTCATCCTCATGGTGGCGCTACTAGCAGCACTATTATGCGACTGGCGTCAAATTTGAACGGACATTATTTTTGAGATGTAAGAAACACGCCTACCAGATTTCGTTTGTGTAATTTAGTTCCTTCTTAGTGTTGCGATTCTTTTTGCATCAGTGTACACTACTGCAGTCACGAGTTAATTATATGCTTATTTATTCACGGCGATGCAAATACGTGCAGTTTGTTCAGAATGAGAGCTATGTCAGTACTAACGGCGACAGCATTTCTAATGATGTATCGGTACTCTGATGTTGACTTACGCAAACACGTTTCAATGAATAAATTTGTTGTGAATCTGTAATGAGGTTTATAATGAAGTACTCGTTGACACCTGCCAGCTGGGGAAATTCCTGCCACAATAATACGCAGGAAAACGCGGAAACTTTCCTATCCAGTTTCTGATCCATCTAACCAAGATCGGATTGTTAGTTTATTTTTACTTTTTCAAACTAATTCGTTGATGCACACTTATACTATTGTTGGTGACAACTGCTCAATTTGAAAGACGCGCAAGAACTGACTGATCTTTAGTTCACTTATGCTCTCTAGATGACTTAGCGCACAGAGATCCGAAATTCAGCACAATCTGTGACAAGCGTCCGTACACATCGGTGTATCCAGTGACAAGATTACTGTATTTCGGCGCTCTCACAGCTTCTCTCTAAGCCCACAGTACTATTTTGTTAGCTTCTAAACTAAAGGTAAGCTTTCCTTTAATTGCTGCTGTATTTTTATGGCCAGTTGCCAAACTGCTAATCCCAGGACATTTAGCTCTCTTAGTCGCTATTCTCGGCACTGAGGATTGATATTGCCCAGCAGACATCCCCGTACTAGACTGCCATTCGTATCTTGGCACGTCCCCAGTCACTTGGAGACGAACCTTTTCTCTCTACATATTTTTTTCATGCAGCGTTTATAGTTCGTTTAACAGAAATACGCAAACTGGGAAAGGAGAAATTATTGTATTTTTTTAGAAGAGAAGGTGTAAGTAGGCTGTTTAGGTTTTTATATTGGTAACGCCACGTAACGCTCTATATGAAAATCACTAGCTGTCCTGTGTGCAGTCTGTGGCTGGTTTGCATTGTTGTTCGCTATTGTAGTGTTGGGCAGTTGGCTGTTAACAGCGCGTATCGTTGCGCAGTTGGAGGTGAGCCTCCAGCAGTGGTGGATGTGGGGAGAGAGATGGCGGAATTTTGAGAGCGGATGATCTGGACGTGTGTCCATCACAAACAGTACATTTGTAAGAATGGATGTCATGAACTGCTATATATATTATGACTTTTGAACACTATTAAGGTAAATACATTGTTTGTTCTCTATCAAAATCTTTCATTTGCTAACTATGCCTATCAGTAGTTAGTGCCTTCAGTAGTTTGAATCTTTTATTTAGCTACCAGTAGTGGCGCTCACTGTATTGCAGTAGTTTGAGTAACGAAGAATTTTGTGAGGTAAGAATTCATGAAAGGTACAGGTTATTGTTAGTTAGGGCCATTCTTTTGTAGGTGTTATTGAAAGTCAGATTGCGTTGCGCTAAAAGTACTGTGTGTCAGTTTAAGCACAGTCATGTATAATTTTTCTAAGGGGATGTTTCATATGGCGACCCTTAGCTGAGGATACCTCACTGGAATCTTCTGATTTTTTCTTGTAGTTTGTGTAATTAGTGTAGCTATTGTTTATTGCTAGCGCGTAATTATAGAGAGAATTTCCTTTGTAGTTGTAGTTTTTCATTGTTGTACAGTAAAACAGTTGTGGCATGCATGTAGATTTGCACCAAGTATTTTGCAGCTGCACGAGCAATTAACGAGATATTATTTTCAGTGTTATGTTAATGTGTTTCTTTTATTTTTCTCTTCAAATTGTGCTTTTCTGTGTTATCGTGTGAAATATTGTGACAATAATGGCGTGTGAAAAACGTAATACTAGGCTCCAAAGTAAACTAAGAAATGACAGTGAAGACGAAAGCAGTGTGTTAGCGCCACCGTGTAATGAATTAACTAATGTTCAAAGTAGCAGTTTGGTAAATGTGCATAGGGAAATGGAGCGGGCTGCAATTAATGGCGTAGACAGTGAAACAATTAGTGAACAGGGAAGCATTATCGATCGATCGGTCGGCAACAGCTCCCCTCAGGAATCCGAAATGACAGGACACAATCTTGCAAATACTGTAGATTCACGTTTTGCGTCCTCACCGTTTTCTCAAATAAGTCAAGCCACATTTTCTGCTTTTGAAAATGCGAATATTGCTGGTTCAAATGCACTGCTGAATAGCACTGAGGAACATGTTTCAGACACCAGTGCATTGTTATTACAGTTAATGCAACAAATGGGACAAAGGCTACAAAAGTTAGACATAACGCTTGAACAAAATCAGATACAAATCGGACAAAATCTTCAAAAGTTAGACACGATGGAACAAAATCAGAGACAAACACAGCAACAGCTTCAAAAGTTAGACTCAATGGACAAACACTTAAACAAACACGTGAAGGTTTAACTGCTGAGTTACTTAAAATCGAATCGAAATGTCAAAAAGTCTGTAATGACGTAAAAACACAAATTTGTGAGCATTTTCAACCTTTTTTTCGCGTCATGAAAATGCATTACGGACTCACGAAGCAGCCATAAAAGCACTGCAAGTTCATGAAAATCACGACACCTTGCAAGCTAAAATTGACTCAGTTGCATCTACCGATTCGGTTATGCAACTTGCAAAAACTCAGGAAAACTTAAAGGACACAGTAGATACGATTTCAACACAAATGGACACTCTGAAACTTAGTTCAGAAAAATACACAGGAAATCTGTTCACTATCGGAGGAAGTAGCCGAACTTTCCGATCAGTTCACTACCTTATCTACAAAGATAGATGATGATCTGAATGACACAAGACCTGTAGCCTTCACTGACACAGAAGAGTATGAACAAATCAGAAAATTCAAACAAAATCAAAATCAAATCAATACACAGCACAAAAGAGAAATCCGGGAAGTACAAGATCAGTTGGCGCAGGTAATACAAGAATTACATATTTCCAATACGGGAAGAGGGACATAGAAATACGGAGCAGCCACAAAATAATAACACGAGGCACTTCGGAAGTTATGAAAGAAATTGGCAAGGTACACCGAATTTTGAGATGGAACTGCCGAAACGAAGTAACAATGACCGATATGCGACTCGCTGACACAATGATTTTGACTATAAGCTGTTCATTTCTACATGTAAATTCAAAACATTTAAGAATTCTGGCAACGACATTCATCCACAAGCATGGCTCCATCAATTCTCTCATTGTTTTCCTCCCAACTGGTCATTGGAGCACAGGTTAGAATTTATGTGTGGCTACTTAGAGAATGAACCAGCTGTAAGAATGCGATCGGTCATTCACGATTGTCACAATGAAGGAGAATTTTATGATGCCTTACTCTCAGCATAATGGTCTCAAGCTACACAAGACCGAGTAAAACATAGCATCATAATGATGGAACATTTCGAACAATCTGAATTTTCCAGTCTTGTGAAATATTTTGAAGACATGTTACACAAGAATCAGTACCTGTCAAACCCATACAGCCCCTCAGAACTCATCCGCATTTGCTTAATCAAATTGCCTGAACATTTACGGCATATTATTTTGGCAGGACGTTGCAAAGACGACATCGAAGCTTTTCAGGGACTCTTACAAGAATTGGAAATTGACACTTACAATCGCGGGGCGCGAAAACAGGAACACAACAATTACAGGTCACATCCGTCACAATTCCTCGATGAAAGAAATAATAACTGGACACGTCAAGGCTATTCTTACAACGTAAATAGTGACCAAAACAGACACCACCCGTATGACAACCATTGGCAGAGTAGTAATAATTACAGAGAAAGATCGTATTTCCATAGTAATTAATGTGACAGAGACAACCATAGAAACAGACAATATGGGAACCAAAACAATTATTATCAAGGGAGACAGAATAACTTCAGACACAACGGTCCTCCGCGCAGTTACGATTCAGGGAGAAATTCTCCACCACGTGACCGACAAGAAAGAAACTATGGAATCTACAGACATGACGACAGACGATATAATCGCAACAACAGACCCGAATTGCATCAGAACTGGCGGGATTCAAACAGGGCAGGGCCCTCTCAACAAGGTGAATTTGTAGAAGTTAGATCTCCAAATCCCAATAACGACGCGCGCCAACAAAGAGACAAGAGGCAATGACTCACACCGCAGGCAGGCAGCCACGTGCGCCGGCTGGGCTTGAGGAAAATAACATAAGCCAACCTTGAGAAAAATTCCAGTATTCTTTACCGACGTATACCACATGATAATTGCGTTCAAGTTGAAACTCTGAGTACTATGAAGAGTAAAGGATTGCACCACATTTCACATGTAAAACCGTTTATTGAGAGATAATCTGCTTTTTAACTTAGTCTTTGCCATAAAATTTTTCACTTCACGCTACTAGTGCAATTTGTCACACTGAGAAACTGTTAACATGCAACAATGTTTTGAAGTTAACTATCCAGTCTAGAACCGAGGGAACATATTTAGACAGTATTTACGAGTGCATTGTTATAGTGAACAGACAACACAGTGTTATTGTGTGTGTACATTCTTGCTTGTTAGTTGCACGATTACATAACGACTATAAGGCTCACATACTTAGAACATGTACCAGTACTGCTAATGAGATTTTAATGCAACATTTTGGTTTACTTGAAAATACATTCTGGATTAAAAGTACTTTCTGAGAGATACCAGATGCCACAGTGGTTAGTTTACTTGACAGCTGCACGATTATATCACGACGCTACTAATGAGTGACACAATTTATATTATTGCTTTTGCAGTGTATCTGTTTTATATCTGCACAATTTTTATGAATTCTTCTGGAAAGTAACACATGTTTTTGTAGTAACTTTTGTGGTATAGCTACAGTGAGACAGCCTTTTCCGTAGCACAACAATACATGACATTACAGTACTTTCTTAATCACGGTACTGTACGAAATAACTACGATATCTATACGCATAGCATTTCGCTTTTGTTTATTACGAGGTAAATACGTTGACTTCCACAGAACTTTGATAATGGACGACGATAATTACGACACTTGGCACATTTTACCCTCAAGTAATGACAGAGATTATGTTACAACAAGACACACAATTTAGCGCAGCAGTACACATTTCAAAAGAAAGAAGACACTGCAGACTAACACAACACAGATTTGCCCTCAACATAGCCATCTGTAGTATTTACACCTAATCTGTGTACGGATTTCCAGTAACACTGGTAAATAACAGATCACTATCTGCATCTAGTATATATACTGAAGGGCCGCCGGCCATTGGTGGCCGAACGGTTCTAGGCGCTTCAGTCTGGAACCGCGAGACTGCTACGGTCGCAGGTTCGAATCCTGCCTCGGGCATAGATATGTGTGATGTCCTTAGGTCAGTTAGGTTTAAGTAGTTCTAAGTTCTAGGGGACTGATGACCTGAGATGTTAAGTCCCATAGTGCTCAGAGCCATTTGAACCATTTGAACTGAAGCGCCAAACAAACTGGTGTACGCTTGCGTATTCAAATACAGGGACTTGTAAACAACCAGAATACGGCGCTGTGGTAGGCAACGCCTATATAACACAAGTGTCGTCCGCAGTTGTTAGATCGGTTACTGCTGCTACAATAGCAGGTTATGAACATTTAAGCGAGTTCGAACGTGGAGTTATTGTCAGCGCACGAGCGGTGGGACACAGAATCTCCGAGATAGTGATGACGTGGAGATTTTCCCGTACGGCAATTTCACGAGTGTACCATGAATACCAGGATTCCGGTAGCTGACCCCTGTGGCCCAGTGGTTCTTGGCGCTTCAGTCCGGAACCGCGTGGCTGCTATGGTTGCAGGCTCGAATCCAGCCTCGGGAATGGGTGTGTGTGATGTCCTTAGGTTAGTTAGGTTTACGTAGAACTATGTCTAGGGGACTGTTGCCCTCAGATGTTAAGTCCCATAGTTCTTATGGCCATTTGAACCATTTTTCACTCCGATAAAACATTAAACATGGCAAAATGGTAAGAGAGGAAGAACAGATAGTGGGAAGATGGGCAGAGTATTTCAAAGATACACTAAGCATGATCCTAGAAGATGAAGAGACAGACGCACAGGAGGAAAGAGTGGAGCTGGAACCAATGAGGCAAGAAAGCCAACACTACAAGAGGTCTCCCAGGCTGTGCGCAAGTCAAAAAACAATCCAGCCCCTGGGGAAGACAGCATAATTGCTGAATTAATAAAAACTGGTGGTGAGGCGGTAATAATGGGACTGCACATATTAATATCAGATATATGGGAAACTGAAAATATGCCAGATAATTGGAAAATTGGACTAACAGTCCCCATTTATAAGAAAGGGGACAGTACAGCATGTGAAAACTATAGAGACATAACACACCTAAGCACAACTTACAAGTTCTTCACAAGTATATTAAACGAAATGATACAGAAGTGTGTAGAACGCATACTAGGGGAATATCAGTGTGGCTTTCGACCAGACAGAGGAAGAACAACTGATCAAGTATTTGTGGTAAGACAAATGATGGAAAGGTACTATGAATATGGTATAGATTTGCATTTCCTGTTTATTGACGTCAAACAAGCCTTTGACAGCATAAATCGGCAAGAACTATACAGAGTGCTGAAAGAAGTTGCTATATGTGCTAAACTAATAAGACTAATCAGAATGACAATGACAGGGACGAGAGCAAAAGTAAAGGTCCTTAGGAGAACAAGTCAAAGCTTTGACTTTAATAAAGTTGTGAAGCAAGGTGATAGTCTCTCCACTGCCCTGTTCAATATAGCCCTGTATAGTGTAGTAAATAAAATCAACAAAAGAGGCACCATATTTATGAAAACTAGCCAGATATGTGCATACGCTGATGACATTGCTATATTAGGAAGAAATACCAATAAATTCCTAGAAACAGAAACAGAAGAGATAAAAATTGGCCTCATAGTAAATGGAAACAAAACAAAATATATAGTAATGTCACAATCTGAGGCCAGAAGAACCCCTAAAAACCTAAACATCAATGGGAAATGCTTCAAAGGTGTGTCCTCCTTTAACTACTTGGGAATCCTAAAAACAAATGATAACAGTATTGGAAAGGCTATAAGGGAAAGAATACAAGCAAGAATCAGAGCTTTCTTTGCAAATATGCAACTTTTCAAAAATAGCCCTGTTACAAGGAGAACTAAACTGCTGATATATAATTCCCTAGTCCGCCTAGTTATCACATACCGGTCAGAGGTATGGACGCTGACAGAACACAATACAAATGCACTAAGGACCATTGAGCGTAAAATACTACGAAAAATCTATGGGCCAATAAGGGAGGAAGAAGGCTGGAGAATACGCTACAGTGCTGAATTACAAGAGTTAATATAAGGCAGGGACATAGTAAAATTCGTGAAATCACAGCGAATATGGTGGCTAGGACACTTTGAGAGAATGGCAGAGGATAGAATTCCAAATAAAATGATAAAAGGTGTGATCCATTCAGTTAGGTGGAAAGAGATACCTAGAAGAAGATGGATCGACGAGTGGAGGCTCTGTAATGGTGTAGGGAGTGTGCAGTTGGAGTGATATGAGACCCCTGATACGTCTAGATATGACTCTGACAAGTGACACGTACGTAAGCATCCTTTCTTATCACCTGCATCCATTCATGTCCATTGTGCAGTCCGACGGACTTGGGAATTTTCAGTAGCACAATGCGACACCCCACACGTCCAGAGCTGGTACAGAGTGGCTCCAGTAACACTCTCCTGAGTTTAAACACTTCCGATGGCCACCAAACTCCCCAGACATGAACATTGTTGAGCATATCTGGGATGCCTTGCAACGTGCTGTACAGACGAGATCTCCACCACCTCGTACTCTTACGGATTTATGTACAGTCCTGCAAGATTCATGGTGTCAGTACCCTCCAGCACTACTTCAGACATTAGTCGAGCCCATGCCACGTCGTGTTGGGGCACTTCTGCGTGCTCGTGGGAGCCCTAGACGGTATTAGAGAAGTGTACCGGTTTCTTTGGCTCTTTAGTGTTCGTCCGTTAACAGGTTTATACCATCCCTTGGGTATAACGCCAATTTATAGCTATTTACTTTGTAGTTGATTGCTAATCAATAAACGTCTCACGTTAAATGTGCATTCATCTAGCCTGTGGAATCTCTCTTGATCCTGCATTGTTTACTGTACACGGTATGATCTTCTATTCAAGTATTTTCTGTGTGATGCTGCTGTGTGAAATCCCACACTATTTCATAGCACACTATGTTGGATGTGATGTCTTGTGTTAGTGAGATATGTGCGGTCATCATAACACTCCACTGATATTATAGCAGTTTTTCCGTCATATTAACAGAAGATACAAAACAGTCCTGTCACAGGAACGACAGTTATAACACTGAACTCATATTATGAATCCGTAACTTCTTTTCATGTTACCCCTTTTGAGCGCATTTTAGTTGGTCATGAACGAGCATCTAATGGAGTAAGAAGTGGGCTATGAGTTCCGTTTTTGAACATAGTCTCATGTTAAAAGAAATTAACTTAAGCAATAACGGGACGCGAACCTACGTTCCTCGGATAATAGTAGCTGTAAGTGCCAAGATGAACAAAAATGGTCGTCATATCATATCGAGAAAATAATTTAGGAACACGTATTAATAACATTTCCGAGAATGAAAACCTAACCGTAGATTTTCACTACTTCCAGAGTGCAATACATAAATGTAAGCAGATGAGAATATACTATCGACATCAGTCACCTACTACCATTGTCTGTTGATGGGCATGGACAAAGCAATAAACTCTGTCCCACTAACGTATACTACCTGACGAACTACGCGACCTTTCTGCGATATCCTTTAATGGGCATCGACTGGTTAATGACAAGCGTAGTTTTTAGCATACGGGAACACATAATCTGTTGTTGTGCACCACTGCACTTGTGACCAAACGTTTAGATGTACAAGAACGTAAAGTGCAACCAAGCTTTCATTATACGCAAGTTAACTGATTATTGAACCTCACAATAACTGGCCTGACACATGTGGTCCCTGGATCTGTTATTGTGTGCAGTTGTACTTTGTGCAGTGAGACTGTAAACAAATGCTTAAGGCTTAAGATATCCTCTTCTGAGCTCGTTTACCCACAGCTTCCGTTAAAGCTCTTCCTTTTTGTCCAGACCACAATCTTTATTAGATGGAAATGCAAGAGTGCCTTGTTCCAAACTTTTCGATTTAGTCCCGAAAAAAAGTCTTCTTCCCAAAGACGATGATTATGGTGCAAGATGTTCTAATTCACACACAAAATGTTACAGACTTGCAATGTGATATTGTCTGGAGAGTTTTTCGGTTTTTGATCTCTTCTACTTGGGTGACTTTCCATCGGTGCTGCACTGTAACGGTTTATCTGGAAGAGATTTCAGTTTTCTGATTGTCACTTTCTATGCGAACTTTATTTATCGTTTCTTTCAAATTCGGTTTCATTTTCTTGTTTTCGCACTAAAATTAGACCCAGTTTGCTAACTTAATCGTTTTCTATTGTATCAGTCACTCCAGTAGTATTGTCATTTAAATTAACGTCAAGACGTCAGTTTTAACCTATCTATCGAGTAATCGTCATTGATTTTAAATTCATGTACGCAGTCCTTTGGAACGTGCGGCATTACCTAACCGATAATGCCGTGTAGTTGCTCTTCCACACAGCAAACCAGCTGCACCTTTACCTGCGGTTGCTCGTACTTCAAGTGTTGGTGCTACGAACGGCTCTGTTTAAAAAGTGTAGCTCGATGTAGAAATAGGGTCTAGCAGCGTACATCTCCTTTCATGCCCGGTAGCTAATTCACTGCAAATAAAAGCATGTAACTGTGATCCTGCAGTTAAATAGTTCGTGCGTTGGCTAAGATTGCGAGTTAATAAAACACACAGAAATATAAATTAAAAGGTAAACGGATAATTTAATAAACAGGGTTCTATGCTAACGTCTATAATCAATGAAGACGACAGAGAATTATGTTTCATGATTTTTATTCAAGAAATGGTATCTCATATAAAGGGGTTGTGATCCCAGCACATTCAGTTAAAATGCAGACACAAAATACCGTTATCAAATGCAGTCAAGTTAAATTGAGAGCGTTACAAGAATGGTAGTAAAATCCTCAAACTAAACAGTCATCAAAGACTCGCGGAAACGCCCGTTACGTGATCACAATCCACGCAAGATTCTCCAGCTAAAATGGTTCAGAGTTCAACATTATCGTTCACAAATTAATACACGCCATGCGAAGAATAGTAACTCATGCTCTGTCTATTCTCAGTTCCGTAAATCAAGCTAACCTGGTCCAAATTCAGACCTCTCGAAATATAAAGCCCCTTAAAAATTTAGGATACTGTAGTAGTCGTTCATCGTCCATAAACAACTACCTATACGAGTGGATCGTGCACGTTATTCTAGACAGATCTTCCTTCTTCCAGAACTCACGTAAAAGTGTCCAGAATCGCTATCTTGAGCTCTTCACTCGAAGAGTTCCAGTCTCCATTTGACTCCCACAGTGTTCTGTTGCTGTCTACTTTTCCGTTGGTGTGTGCATAGAGGAGCCACTGCAGGCAGACGATAAAAGAAATTCCAGTGTTGATTCTGAGTTCCTACAGACAACGGACTTAGTGGGCCGAACAGTTGACTATGAGAATAGAGCCTCACCAGTGGTAAGACAGGGAGTTGATATTACTACTGAAAGCATTAAAACAGACCATACGGTGAAGCTACCGTGTCAGTCACCATCGAAAATACATTCGAGAACAAAGAAAGAAGCGATAAGAACAGCATTTATAGAACCAAAACGAAGCAGTTAAGTAACCATTAATCGACAGTAAAACTTAACTGATTGGAAAAGACAGCTAACCTGTACGAAGGTGTGAATGGGATGATTTGGAAAAAATGGGCCAGAAAATTAAGTATGTGCAGAGAAAAGAAACGTTGTCTTCAATATTACTTAATCCTTTTTACATGCTACTGACATGATTTGACTGATATTGACTACTTTCCCGTACTAAACTAATACTGCAACAGTATTTAAACAAAAGAAATTTTACAAACATTTTTTAACCTTCATACCATGCACAATGAGTATAAGGGTTTGTCCATTAATAAATAAGCCAGTATTCTTGCGCAAGCGTGCTCACGTCAAATGACTACAGATTGTCCTTCTATATTGTTTAAACAATTAATTAGGCCTGCTCGAGACAAGCGACTTTTGGTTCTCTGTTCAGCTGCGGTGTGCACTAATACATAGGACTGACGACTTTTAAATTAGCACAGTTTTTTAGTAGCACATGCTATAAACATTTATATAAAGTTACTGGCAAAACAGTAAACTGATCAGTAAATGAAAACACAAAAAAATGGTTCAAATGGCTCTGAGCACTATGGGACTTAACATATGAGGTCATCAGTCCCCTAGGACGTAGAACTACTTAAACCTAACTAACCTAAGGACATCACACACAGCCATGCCCGAGGCTGGATTCGAACCTGCGACCGTAGTGGCCGCGCGGTTCCCGACTGAAACGCCTAGAACCGCTCGGCCACACACGGCCGGCATGAAAACACAAATATGACAAAATGTGAGATATTCATACAGCATATTCTGTGTAATTGTGTCAGATACGATGTTGTGACAAGCATTTGCATAATGGAGCAGATATGAAAGATGCCATAAATCAATAAATAAAATAGATACAGATACGCAGCTTTCAGGGAAGATAGCTGTAGTGCAATGCTACCATCTGAGGTAAAATTTCTTTAAACAAAAAAAAATTCACGTGGAGCATTTACGAGTAAAAGTTATTAATCCAGAGATTCATTGTGAAAAATGTTTATTCACCGCGAAATAATAAGTTCTGTAGTTTTAAGTATTTCGAAATAATATTGTGTCACTGGACGCACCTCATTTTTCCTGAGATCGCAAGTGTATTCAGATTTGCGTTAATGTTTGTTACTGTCGAGTAGTAACTTAGCCATCTTTAAGATCATCTGACACTCCACCATTTCTTGGAGCATCTCCTACACAAAGACCATGTGAGTTACAGCCGTCCAAATTACGAGATAAGGGATTTGCCCACATCCGCTGGTTTGCTGACGCTCTCGCACCTGCCCCGACTGGAACAGCCGTGGCTGCCTGCCCGGCAGCGATGCACTCTCTGCCTTGGGGCCGCACGATTTCGCAATCAAATTCATCCCACCTTGTATCTATTCCAGGCAGCACATTAGCTCGCCTACATGCGCTTAACGTTACAAACTACTGAACCGCGGTTGCCTCGCGTTAATGCCATTTTTCTTTTTGGGCATTTTCTCACCATTGAGTGACGTCTTATTCCTCCCTCAGTTACTATCTGAACGAGTTGCTCACTTGCCTCCGACAGTCGCAGCAGCAGGGTTTATCGATATTAGTACAACTGCAACTTCTTTGGTGTGGCAGTTATATTACCGTGTAATGGTGTGTGTGGCAGTTGGTCGGTTGCGGCGGAGCAGCGAGGAAGTCTCTGCGGCGTGTGTTCAGGATAGGGCTGCCCGCGGCGTGCACGCGCCGTCGGAGTTGTGTGGCACTAGCTGCGAGAACTGCTAAGTTCGTCGCCCACCGCAATTGCATACTGGAGTTGAGTGATCAGCGAACCTGTCATGAAAGCTGAACCGTTGTGACATCTCTTCTTTGATTGCCGGTTGTTGCATCCTGGGCTGTCGACGTAAGCAGCAACATGATGGAGTTGGCAAAACTTTGCAGCCGTCTCCCTGTATGGTGTTTAACCTTTGAAATGATTATAATTTATTAGTGAAGTGCACCAGCGGTATCTTCTGCCTTGTGACCGTTAACGTTCCGGTTACCTGCCCTGATCGTTAGCGTAGTTTTGTGGCAGTGTGATTCCCTCCCTGTGTTGATGCTGTCCGGCATGGTGTGTTGTTCGACAGCTTGGTGTTGTTCTCCTTTTCTCTTTGAGTGTTTATTGAGCCTCGACTGTGATTATACGCCAATTATTAAGACGTAATCCTGCTGTGATTCTTCTCTTCGCTGGTACTTTTGGTTGTCGTGGTGTTGGTCGGGTGGAAGGGAATTGATTAGGCAGATGGCTGGTTCGTCAGCCGTCTGTAGGTCGTTCTGCAACCCGATTGTTTAGTGTTATGCTTGGCTGACTGTCTCACCTAAACTGTGGTTAGAGTTTCCTCCTCAGGCAGACCCTTGGAACACTTCTGAGCACCACTGTTGTTGTTGTTCGTGATTGTCGTCTTATTTGGTCGCCGGTACTGTGCCAGGCCTTCAGCCGTGGATTAATATTGTCTGTTTTATGTTTAGTATATGGGCTTCAGCCGAACTTCATAACAACTTTAAGAGTAGGCCTTCAGCCGTCTTTCATTTTAAATTCTTGTTGCTCTGTATTTAGGCTTTCAGCCGCGTTTGTTTCAGAATCTGTGGCTTTAATATGTAAATCCTTGTCTGTAAGGTTTCTCTTTCAGTATCTTGAATTCTTGAAACGGCCCTTCAGCTGTGTTCTGAAAATGTTGATTTTAAGGTTGTAGTTAATTATTCTTGAGTAATTGTTTGGGCCTTCAGCTGACAAGATACTACAAGTTTTCTTAAGATGTTTTCCTGTTGTACCGTGTAAAAGCTTATCTTTAAAGCCTCTCCTTTATTATGTAAAGAAAATTTTTTTATTGGCCTTTCAGCCTTAGAATTAACTTGAATTTTCCTTAATATTGCCTTTAGGCAGAATTTGTAAATGCTTGGCTTTTAAAGAATTTCCTCAGCTGATCTGAAATATTATTTCGGCCTTTAGCCGAGAAGATGTAATTTTCCTTAAGTAAGGCGTTCAGTCGCTACTCTAAATCCTGGTGTTTTAAAAGCAATCATTCAAACTTACTCGGAGAAGTTACTTGGGCCCTCAGCCGTGAATTGATCTTTGTTGTTTTAAAGAGAAAACTGTGTGTTCGTTTGAGCAATAAAGTTGCATGTGTTCTTGTATAACTAACAGTAATTGACCTTGGCTCCTTTCCACAACCTGATCCGCTCTGTCCCGTGAAACCAGATTTCAACTACATCATGTCACTTTTCTCCAACAGTTTCTTTTTCATTCATTTCATTAGCAGGAAATATTTCAGTTGCCACTCTTATAATTTCACGGTCGATTCACCAATCATTTGCGATATTCCTTGGTCCAGTACCAAAAGTTACGTCTTTAAAAACAGCTTGAGTGCCTTGTGTAGTGCTAATTGTTTGCCTACACGTTGCGTTTTTGTCATTATCAGCACGCAAAATATGTGAGGAACTTTTTATTATGACACATAAATAGATCCTTTATTTCTGTTAACACCATATTATGGACACGATTTCCTTTCTCCTTACACCTACTTAATTTTTTGGTCCATTTTTTTCCATATCATCCCATCCACATTGTTCCATACCTCCATACACATTTTCAGTCTTCTCTAACCAGTTAAGGCTTACTGTCGATTGATGTTCACTTAACTGCTTCGATTTCGTTCTATAAATGCTGTTATCGCTTTTATCCCTTTATTTGCGAATGTATTTCCGTTGGTATCTGACATGGTAGCTTCACCCCGTGGAATGGGTCAAAGCATTCAATAGTTATGTCATCTCCCTGTCTTACCACTAGTACCACTCTGGTCTCATAGTCAGCTGTTCGGTTCCCCACGTCCGTTGTCCGCAGGAACTCAGGAACAGTACAGGCATTTCTTTTATTGTTTCCCTGCTGTGGCTCATCTCTGCACACACCTGCTGCAATGACTGCTCAGTCTCATGGCGTTCCTCTGTTACCACTCCATGAGTGGTGCGTTCTAGTTCTGTTACAAATGTCTCCTATCCTGAATCAACACATTATCTACACGCGTGTTCGGCCTGCAATGTATGCAACTGCTTGTTTCCCTCATTACTATCATCTTCTCTGTCTTGCTGAGAAGAATCTTCTCTGTCTCTCCTCCATGTGTCATACTGACCCAGAATATTTCTGTCATTTCTTTCGTTATTACTTACTTCATTCTTGTTACTTAACGGAGAGAAATCCCAATTTCAGATCGTCCTCCTCCACCATGTCTTTCAGATACATCTACATCGGTACTCTGCAAATCACATTTAAGTGCCTGGAAAAGGGCTCATCGAACCATCTGCACAATTCTCTGTTATTCCAATCTCGTGTAGAGCTCTGATTTCCCTTATTTTACCGTGGTGACTGTTTCGTAAGTCAGAGTCAACAAAACATTTTAGCATTCGGAGGAGAAAGTTGGTGATTGAAATTTCGTGAGAAGATTCGGTCGCAACGAAAAACGCCTTTGTCTTAATGAAGTCCGCACCAAATCCTGTATCATTTCAGTAAGACTCTCTCAAATATTTCGCGATAATACAAAACGTGCTGCACTTCTTTGAACTTTTTCGATGTACTTCGTCAATCCTATCTGGTAAGGATCAGACAAGCGTAATGTAGGCAGTCTCTTTAGTAGATCTGTTACATTCTCTAACTGACCTGCCAATAAAACCCAGTCTTTGGTTAGCCTACCCCACATCATTTTCTATATGTTCCTTCCAATTTAAGTTGTTTGTAACTGTAATTACCAGCTATTTCGTTGAATTTACGGCCTTTAGATATGACAGATTTATCATGTAACCGAAGTTTAACGGTTCCTTTTAGCACTGATGTGTATGAACACGTGAGGCAATACTGACCCTACGACTTACCTTAGAAAATAGATTAAGAAAAACAAACCCACGTTTGTAGCATTTGTAGACTTGGAGAAAGCTTTAGACAATGTTGACTGGAATACTCTCTTTCAAATTCTGAAGGTGGCAGGGGTAAAATACAGGAAGCGAAAAGCTATTTACAATTTGTACAGAAACCAGATGGCAGTTATAAGAGTCGAGGGGCATGAAAGGGAAGCAGTGGTTGGGGAGGGAGTGAGACAGGGTTGTAGCCTCTCCCCGATGTTATTCAACCTGTATATTGAGCAAGCAGTAAAGGAAACAAAAGAAAAATTCGGAGTAGGTATTAAAATCCATGAAGAAGAAATAAAAACTTTAAGGTTCGCCGATGATATTGTAATTCTGTCAGAGACAGCAAAGAACTTGGAAGAGCAGTTGAACGGGATGGACAGTGTCTTGAAAGGAGGATATAAGATGAACATCAACAAAAGCAAAACGAGGATAATGGAATGTAGTCAAATTAAGTCGGGTGATGCTGAGGGAATCAGATTAGGAAATGAGACATTTAATGTAGTAAACAAGTTTTACTATTTGGGGAGCAAAATAACTGGTGATGGTCGAAGTAGAGAGGATATAAAATGTAGAATGGCAATGGCAAGGAAAGCGTTTCTGACGAAGAAAATTTTGTTAACATCGAGTATAGATTTAACTGTCAGGAAGTCATTTCTGAAAGTATTTGTATAGTGTGTAGCCATGTATGGAAGTGAAACGTGGACGATAAATACTTTAGACAAGAAGAAAACAGAAGCTTTCGAAATGTGGTGCTACAGAAGAATGCTGAAGATTAGATGGGTAGATCACATAACTAAGGAGGAGGTATTGAATAGAAATGGGGAGAAGAGGAGTTTGTGGCACAACTTGATTAGAAGAAGGGATCGGATGGTAGGACATGTTCTGAGACATCGAGGGATCACCAGTTTAGTGTTGGAGGGCAGCGTGGAGGGTGAAAATCATAGAGGGAGACCAAGAGATGAATACACTAAGCAGATTCAGAAGGATGTAAGCTGCAGTAGGTACTGAGAGATGAAGAAGCTTGCACTGAATAGAGTAGCATAGAGAGAGTCTCAAGACTGAAGACCACAACAACAACAAAGTATGACCTCACACTTTTCGTAATTTAGGGTCACCTGCGAATTTTCTCACAATTCAGATATCTTTTCTAAATCGTTTTGCAATTTGTTTTATCTTCTGATGACTTCATTAGTCGATAAACGGCATCGTCATCTGCAAACAACCTAAGACGACTTGACTGCTCAGATTGTCTCCCAAATCGTTCATATATAAGGGACAGCGATGGGCCACTAACATGGTAATTGGATGTCTCTATAGGCCCCCTAGTTCAGCAGCTGTTGTGATTGAGCACCTGAAGGATAATTTGGAAAATATTTAGAGTAGATTTCCCCACCATGTTATAGTTGTGGGTGGAGATTTTAATTTGCAGGATATAGACTGGGAGACTCAAACGTTCATAACGGGTGGCAGGGACAAAGAATCCAGTGAAATTTTTTTAAGTGCTTTATGTCAAAACTATTTTGAGCAGTTAAACAGAGAACCGACACGTGGCGATAACATATTAGACCTTCTGGTGACAAACAGACCCAAACTATTTGAAACAGTTGACGCAGAACAGGGAATCAGCGATCATAAAGCGGTTACGGCATCGATGATTTCAGCCGTAAATAGAAATATTACAAAAAGTAGGAAGATTTTTCTGTTTAGCGAAAGTGACAAAAAGCAGATTTCAGAGTACCTGACGGCTCAACACAAAAGTTTTGTCTGAAGTACAGATAGTGTTGACGATCAGTGGGCAAAGTTCAAAACCATCGTACAGTATGCGTTAGATGAGTATGTGCCAAGCAAGATCGTAAGAGGTGGAAAAGAGCCACCGTGGTACAACAACAGAGTTAGAAAACTGCTGCGGAAGCAAAGGGAACTTCACAACAAACATAAACATAGCCAAAGCCTTACAGACAAACAAAAATTACGCGAAGTGAAATGTAGTGTGAGGAGGGTTATGCGAGAGGGGTTCAATGAATTCGAAAGTAAAGTTCTATGTAGTGACTTGGCAGAAAATCCTAAGAAATTTTGGTCTTACGTCAAAGCAGTAGGTGGATCAAAACAAAATGTCCAGACACTCTGTGACCAAAATGGTACTGAAGCAGAGGATGACAGACTAAAGGCCGAAATACTAAATGTCTTTTTCCAAAGCTGTTTCACAGAGGAAGACTGCACTGTAGCTCCTTCTCTAGATTGTCGCACAGATGACAAAATGGTAGATATCGAAATAGACGACAGAGGGTTAGAGAAATAATTAAAATCGCTCAAAAGAGGAAAGGCCGCTGGGCCTGATGGGATACCAGTTCGATTTTACACAGAGTACGCGAAGGAACTTGCCTTCCTTCTTGCAGCGGTGTACCGTAGATCTCTAGAAGAGCGTAGCGTTCCAAAGGATTGGTAAAGGGCACAGGTCATCCCCGTTTTCAAGAAGGGTCGTCGAACGGATGTGCAGTACTATAGTCCTATATCTCTAACGTCGATCAGTTGTAGAATTTTGGAACACTTATTATGTTCGAGTATAATGACTTTTCTGGAGACTGGAAATCTACTCTGTAGGAATCAGCATGGGTTTCGAAAAAGACGGTCATGTGAAACCCAGTTCGCGCTGTTCGTCCACGAGACTCAGAGGGCCATAGACACGGGTTCACAGGTAGATGCCGTGTTTCTTGACTTCCGCAAGGCGTTCGATACACTTCCCCACAGTCGTTTAATGAACAAAGTAAGAGCATATGGACTATCAGACCAATTGTGTGTTTGGATTGAGGAGTTCCTAGATAACAGAACGCAGCATGTCATTCTCAATGGAGAGAAGTCTTCCGAAGTAAGAGTGATTTCAGGTGTGCCGCAGGGGAGTGTCATAGGACCGTTGCTATTCACAATATACATAAATGACCTGCTGGATGACACCGGAAGTTCACTGAGGGTTTTTGCAGATGATGCTGTGGTGTATCGAGAGGTTGTAACAATGAAAAATTGTACTGAAATGCAGGAGGATCTGCAGCGAATCGACGCATGGTGCAGGGAATGGCAATTGAATCTCAATGTAGACAAGTGTAGTGTGCTGCGAATACATAGAAAGATAGATCCCTTATCATTTAGTTACAAAATAGCAGGTCAGCACTTGCTAGCAGTTAATTCCATAAATTATCTGGGAGTACGCATTAGGAGTGATTTAAAGTGGAATGATCATATAAAGTTGATCGTCGGTAAAGCAGATACCAGACTGAGATTCATTGGAAGAATCCTAAGGAAATGCAATCCGAAAACAAAGGAAGTAGGGTACAGTACGCTTGTTCGCTCACTGCTTGAATACTGCTCAGCAGTGTGGGATCCGTACCAGATAGGGTTGATAGAAGAGATAGAGAAGATCCAACGGAGAGCAGCGCCCTCCGTTACAGGATCATTTAGTAATCGCGAAAGCGTTACGGAGATGATAGATAAACTCCAGTGGAAGACTCTGCAGGAGAGACGCTCAGTAGCTCAGTACGGTCTTTTGTTAAAGGTTCGAGAACATACCGTCACCGAAGAGTCAAGCAGTATATTGCTCCCTCCTACGTATATCTCGCGAAGAGACCATGAGGATAAAATCAGAGAGATTAGAGCCCACACAGAAGCATACCGACAATCCTTCTTTCCAAGAACAATACGAGACTGGAATAGAAGGGAGAACCGATAGAGGTACTCAGGGTACCCTCCGCCACACACCGTCAGGTGGCTTGCGGAATATGGATGTAGATACCTTGAGGAACGCCAGAAAATACTTCTGTTTTAGTCGATGATTTCCCGTCAGTTACTACGAACTGTGACGTCTCTGAAAAGAAATCACAAATCCAGTCACATAACTCAGATGAAATTCCATATGCACGCAATTTTATTACAAGCCGCTCGTGTGATACAGTGTTAAAAGCCTTCTGGAAATTCTGAAATACCTTGTCAATAGCATTCAGCACTTCATGCGAATAAAGAGCTAGTTGTTTAGATGTTTTTCACGAGAACGATGTTTTCTAAATCAATGTTGACTGTGTGTCTATACACCTTTTTCTTTTTGAGGTAATTCATAATGTTGTAGCACAATATATGTTCCAGAGTCCTACTGCATATTAACGTTAATGATATGGGTCTCTAATTTAATGGATTACTCCTACTACTTTTCTTGAATATTGGTGTGACCTGTGCAACATTCCAGTCTTTGGGTACGGATCTTTCGTCGGGCGAACGGCTGTATACGATCGTTAAGTATGAAGCTAATGCCTCAGCACACTCTGAAAGGAACCTAATTTCTATACTGTCTGGACCAGAAGACTTGCTTTTATCAAGTGATTCGAGTTGCTTCACTACTCCGAGGATATTTACTTGTACTTTACTCGTGTTGGCAGCTGTTCTTGGTTCGAATTCTGGAATATTTACTTCATCTTCATTTGTGAAGGCATTTCGGAAGGCTGTGTTTAGTAAATCTGCTTTGGCAGCACTATCTTCCATATTACCTCCATTGCTATCGCGCAGGTAAGTTATTGATTGTTTCTTGCCGCTAAAATACTTCACATACGACCAGAATCTCTTTGGATTTTCTGCCAGATTTAGAGACAGAGTTTCGTTGTGGAACTATTATAAACTTCTCGCATTGAAGTCCGCATTAAATTTCGAACTTCAGTAAAAGATCGCCAGTCTTTGTTAATTTGTTAATTTGCGTCTATTTAAATTTGGCATGTTTGTATCGTTGTTTCTGTAGCAATGTTCTTACCCGTTTTGTGTACCAAGGAGGATCAGCTCCTTCGTTTGTTAATTTATTTGGTGGAGATCTCTCAGCTGCTGCAGATACTATCTTTCTGAATTCAAGCCACATCTGGTCGACACTTACATTACTAATTCGGAAGGAGTGGAGATTGTCTCTCAGGAAGGCGCCAAATGAATGTTTATCTGATTTTATGAATAGGTATATTTTATGTTTATTTTTGGAGGATTTGTGGGTTACAGTAACTACCGGAACAAAGAGAGTTGTAGTCCACTATCCATTGTTGGTAAATGTATCCAAGATGTCTGCCATGACGTCACAAGATGGCTGATTTTGGCGGGAATGTGCCACAACATCCTCCTCCAACAAAAATGGCGGGAAGTTCAAATTCCAACAGGATAATGCACAAAACCTCTGTTATTTCTACTAAGCAAAGAAAATCGCGGGAAGATATCTCTCTTGGGGTACTTCCACTAACCTAAGTCACCCGACAGCCACTTCCTCATATGAACTGCTGCCAAGTTTGATTCCAACAGGATAGGATAATACAACACACCCTGGTTATCTCTATTAAGCAAAGAAAATGGAGTGAAGATATCTCACTTTGCCTACCTCCACTAACCTAAGTAATCTGATCACCACTCCATCCTACGAACTGGTGCCAAGTTTGGATTTTGGCAGGAAGATAGGTCACTTGGGGTTTCGCTGCTGGCGCAAAAGAAAGTACACTTGTACTAACCTCATTTAACTCCTCCACCTAAGTTCAAATGGCTCTGAGCACTATGGTACTTAACATCTATGGTCATCAGTCCCCTAGAACTTAGAACTACTTAAACCTAACTAACCTAAGGACATCACACAACACCCAGCCATCACGAGGCAGAGAAAATCCCTGACCCCGCCGGGAATCGAACCCGGGAACCCGGGCGTGGGAAGCGAGAACGCTACCGCACGACCACGAGATGCGGGCCTTCCACCTAAGTCTTCGTCAAAAAAAGGACCTGTATTTATTATTCAACCAATTTCAAATAGGTGTGTTCGCCACTGGGTCTGGACTCCAACTGGCTTAGTTCAGTTCGTCGCCACCAGAGGGCGCTACCGTCACGTCAGCTGATAACGCGAGTACCGTTATTCAAGATGGCTGCATGGATTTTCTTCACCACGTGCTCTAGGACACACACGGCCACTGCACAGTACCAACATTGTCTGCCCTCTCTCGTGTGTTCATAATGGCATACGCATCGCATCAGCAGCCCACGAGCGTGTGAACCCTGACGCCACAGCCTCAAGCCTGTACTTTCATACTCGTGCTGGAGATAGTCTCCACATCACTCATCTAACCTATCAATTACCTAATTACTTAATTCCATTCCAGTTTCAATACACCACTTCAATATTCAGTGAACAAATGAGAAATTCCACATTTTCCCACGAGGGGTGCAGTGTCCCTTCTTGACGTAGCACACTCTGCCCCTAGAATGCTGCTCTGCTATTGGCTACTCCATTAGTCACATGACTCTGTCATAGAACCTATATAAACCTAAACACAACCTACTTTTCCTCACTTTGCTCCTATACTTGGTCCAGTACATGTGTGTGTCATCATCGTCAGTCTACTTTCCTTCAATATGAAGTGTGCAGGCAGCACCAACAGCAGTGACTGTGCCAGTGGCAGCAGCAGCAAACGATGTCGTGTAGAGGAAGTTCAGTTACCTGGTAATTACATTTTCTGTGTTCCAATATCTGCATCCTTTAACTCAGTGTATGCGTGTTATATCTGTTTTGGACTGTATTCTATACAGAATGCTACGTCTTTTGACAGACTGTGTGTGTATCTATGTGTTCTACGTCTCTGATATATCTGTTTTGGACCGCCCTCTATACAGATTGCTACATCTTTTAACGGATTGTATGTGCTTGTGTGTCTGTTTTCTGTGTCTCTGTTATATCTGTTTTGGACCGCTAACTGCGGCACCCTTTAACTGTTTGCGCTTGTTCTACAGAGATTTTCTTCCATACTCAATATTATACTCGGTCTTTTCCATCTTTCTAGATTACATCCCTCAACTGCTAGAAGAGTTTGATCAGCAGCAGGATTTCGAGAGGGGTCAAGCACAGCTCGAATGTAAGTATATTTATAATAAGAACGTAGTTCTTACATGAAATAATTTCCTATAATATATATATACTCGTTTTCCAAGTGTCTAGATTGAGATTTCTTAGACATATTCTTTTATTTTCCTTCTATCATTCCACCCATAGGGAGGGCTACACTGAGGACGGCATGCAAGGCAGGGGTGAAATGGTGGCTGCTGCAGAAAGACGCCAAATTATCGATCTTTTAGAGGAGGAGCTCGATCTGCCTGAGTGGGTGGGAAACCTGAATGAATGTGACAACGAGTTGCTCTAACCATGGAGCCAGAGTGGAGAGGGTGAATAGTTTTGAAGATTATCATTACAGAAAATAATTACCATTATTTATTCTTATTATTTATTGCTCTTTTAAATCTACATGATTAAATTTTTTCTTGTTTACGTTACAGGTATATCACACGGCGTGTGCCGGATACCTGGAGTGGTGATTGTGGGGGCACACAGCCACAGAGACATGCTCTGCCTTGTGTAGCCCCATCAGAGCTGCATGAGAGCTGCAGTGGCTCTCCTAGCGCCACCCCAAGCCCTCTGGCGCCCATCGGCAGTGCAGTTGGCAGGAGGGGATGAACAGCAGGTGCAATGGTCTGCCACCCCACTGGCTAGTGGTGGGATCACCACACCCTGGGGGCCGTCGCCGCAGCTTGGTTTCTCCAGCCAGCAATCACCGCCTCCGCATCCTCCTCAGCCAGCTCTCCCCCACCGCAAATGCAAGGTTCGTATGCCCGTCCGCATACTCCTCCCTGTAGATGACATGCCATCGCCAGCGCCATCTTCGACTGACTGGACCAGGACTGAGAATCCGGGAGGGAGGTTCCTTGACCCTGTCGGGTTTTTAGAGGCGTGCCTCCCTCTCCTGCAGACTGAGTCCTCAAAGTCCTGCACGATCCGAGATTTAATGCCATTAAGTGCAGTGCAGAATTATGCTGTGAATTGAGTCACCCCAATAAACATCAAGGTGGCACAGAGAGAACAACTCTGCACTATATATGGGGTGATAATGGCGTTATTTCTCGCAGCACATCCATTGCTGAGTGGTATTGAGAATCCACCTCGAGCGCTATTATGGCCCGATTTTCCGAGGTGGAAGTACGTGGGTCCGCTAAAGCGCTCAGCTGTATACCACACCTCGACATCCATATACATGTCTATGATCCTATAAATCGAGGGTCCAGTTATCTTAAACTCCATACAGATATTGAGAAGAACGCATGCATTAATGTCCAAAATACAAAAGATCAAGCTTGTTTTGCATGGTCAGTCCTGGCTTGTGAGAGAAATTACAATTACAAATATCAGCCTGCACGTCCGAGCAGTTACAAAGTCAATGATATTATAAGACAGTATAACTTTGATGGTATGGAATTCACTGTAAATATCCAGGACATACATAAGTTTGAGGCTCAGAATATCGGAATATCAGTTCATGTTTACGGCCTGGAGAAGAAGGACAAGTCAGATGAGCAAACAAACACACAGTAGTCAGTCCCCTCCATTTCTCAAAATTTGCAGGTGAGCGAGAGCAGCATTTAAACATGCTGCTCTTCTCTGAAGGTGATAATTATCACTATGTCTGGGTCAAAGATAAATCCTGACTCCTTTCCTCCCAACTCAATAATCATAATGGTGGGCTGAATATTTGTTTAAGGTGTCTCAATTATTTTTCATCAGAAGAGTTATTAGCAATACATCTATTAGATCGTGCTTCCAAGGACCCGGTACGTGTGATTATGCCCACTGAGGAAAATAAGTTCATTAAATTTCAAAATGCTCACCACCAGCAGCGTTTTCCTTTTGTAATGTACGCCGACTTAGAATGCCTGCTGGCTCACACACAAACTTCACACAATAACACGTACCTTACGCTGCAGTATTCCAAGTTGTATGTGGATATGATTCTAAACTTAACAGCTATCAGTCTTATGTATGGAATGATCCCGCGGTTTGGCTTCTCACTGAGCTTGAAAAACTTTCATGGGAAGTTGATACGGTCTACAGCACCAACATTGCCATGACCACATTAAAGGAGGATGATGAAATGTATGAAAATGCTGTTAATTGTCATATTTGTGGGCTAGCCTTAGATAGAAAAGCGGAAACTCCTCGTAGAGATCACTGTCATCTTACGGGTAAGTTCAGCAGTGCAGCTCACAATGAATGCTATTTGAAGTACCAGTTGCCTAGAAACATACCCGCCTTTTTTCATAATTTGAGCGAGTATGACGCTCATTTTCTCGTTGAGCACTTGGATAATTTCGGTATGAAGAAACATCAGGTTAGTCTCCTCCCTGAAAGTGTTGAGAAGTACATTTCTCGCCTGTTATTACACGGCACCTGGGTTGTCCTCGGACACTATGCTCAAGAAAACGGGACGTAGCATTGAACTTTTGACTGATGCTGATGTTTCTACTTTTTGAGCGAGGGATCCATGGGGGACTTTGTCAATGTGTTCACAGGCGCGCCAAGGCAAATAACCTGCAGATAGGTGTCGAGTTCAATGCATCCCTTGATTCTAGTTACATTTTGTACTTAAATGTGAACAACTTATACGGGCACGCCAGTTGATGGCTTTCGATGGGTGCCCAAAAACGAATTGGAGGGGTTAGTTGGACAAATAACGGGTCTTGCGCCCAATTCTGATGTAGGGTATGTGCTTGAGGCAAACACCGCATATCCTAATAACTTGCATCGAGAGACAAGCAACTTGCCGTCATGTCCAGAGCAACAAATTCCACGAGTAAGCACCATCTACTGTTGGAGATAGGCAGAGGTACATTATTCATTATCATAATATCCAGCAATGCCTCAGATTATGAATGCTGCTTGTTAGAATTACCCAGGCAATCTCCATCAAGCACTCCCCCTTGCTGAAGGAGTATTTTGAGCTAAATACCAAAAAGAGGGCGGTCACGGGTAATGATTTTGATAAAGACTTTTATAAAGTAATGAATAATTCCATTTTCGGGAAAACTACTCAGAATGTACGAAATGAACGCGACAATTTATTTAGAACCTAATACGAAGGTCATTATGGCGTGAGAAAGTGTATAAGCAGGCCAAATTATAAGCATGCCACCATCTTCATGACTGCAGTAGAGTTTATGAAGCCTATCTATCTATTTGGGGATGTTCATACTGGACATCTCCAAGTTCTACATGTACCGATTCCATTACACATTTGCGAAACCTCATTTCGTAGAACCAAAGTTACTTTATATGGATACAGACAGCTTTATCTACTGGATCAAGAACTGCGATCCATATGAAGTAATGAGGTGCCACAGTAAAGAATTCGACACGCCTTCTTGTGGGGTCGATAATCCTTACGGTATTGTTCCTCAGAACAAAAAGGTAATCGGTCTCATGAAAGACGAAAGTTTGTGGGATTGAGAGCTAAAATGTATGCATATTGAACAATAGATGGGGGCACTCAAAGGTGGGTAAAGGGTGGTAAACGCGTGGGATCTCGTGCCCTTATGGTTGAAGACTATTTGTAGTGTCTGTATGGTCGCAGCATTCAAGGCACTCATCCACACATGATTCAGCAAACTAGCATTCGATCACGAGGTCACGACGTGTACACTGTGCTGCAGTCTAAAGTCAGATTGTCTCCTCATGATGATAAAAGAGTCATTTGTGAGGAAGGGGTGGAAAACCTCCCACACTCACATTATTTGCTTTATGTGAAAGTAGGGGTGGGGGACTCTAGTTGATTGATTGAGAGAAAATGAGCGTAAGAATGCGGTGAAGGGGTGGTTATGCAACGAATAGTATGGCTCTTCTATCATAGTGTAAATATTCGATGAGTGTGTAGTGTGGTGTGTATCAGACTGCTTGCTTCCGTGTATGTCTGAGTGTGCGAAAGAGTGAAGGAGCCTGTGTTAAGTGTATGTCTCTGTAAATGTATATTCATTATTTTGCCAAAGAAAAAAGAAAACTATAAAAATTAAAAAAATTAAAATTAAAAATTTATTTGGAAAAAATTTTGTATTTATGTTAATATTTTTCATCGTTATTACTACTTAATATATCAAGAAAACAAAATTTTCCGCACTTGATATGTACTTGTGTGTGAGTGGTTATAGAGTACATTTTAGTTTGTAAGATTCAGCTGTCACTAGCCATCCAGTCAGAACTAGTTTTAAGTATGTGAGTTCCACCCAGTTAAAACGTTTATACTTATGCTCACTCGCTTGTGGTATTGGAAAATGTTTAGAGCCACCCTCTTCAAAGAAATATGTTCGCCTTTACTTAAAAGTCTTTTCTTTTTCGGTTGGAACTTCACTACTGATAGTATTTACCGTGTAAGATACTGTAATTAGCCTATAGCGGTAGCACCTCAGCATTAGCTGTAAACTCCTATATAATGTAAATTTCAATCATTTATCTGAACAGAATGTTATTATTTTCTCAAAAAATCCAATTGTGAATAATGTATCTGTAAACTGGTGTAATGTAAAATCTGAATGGCGTATGTGCAAACAGCAGAAGGTTCATATTTTTGGTGAAAAAACTGTAAATCACAGTCATGTATCATTAAACTGATATAATGTAAAATCTGATTGATACATGTGTAAACTGATACTTCGCAAACACTGTTCAAAATTTGAATTTAATGATAAATTCACTAATTTTATTGTAAAAATGTCGAAATATTATTATTTCAACCCTCAGTTATCATTCTTTTTATTAAAATATGATAAATATATTTATGTACAATCAGTGGTTACATCCACATAGCACAGCCCATGCCTACAAGATAAGTTGCTTTAAAACACTATTTCAAGGACAGTTCTTAATGGCACGCGATGGGCCGCATCCTGTCTGCAGCAAACGCTCAAAAACATCAGCGACATTACGACCGGTTTTTGTTTTGACGGGTAATGCCCAGGAAAATCTCGAGTATACGATTAAAATATATTTCAAACCATTATTCTCATGTGAATATTGTCGCATATCTACAAGATCAGCTTGCCACAAGTCATCCCACCCTTTAATCATAACGTGAATGCGAGGGTATGTTTTGCGTGCTGGCTTGTGCAGTTCTCGAACTACCGTCTCCGTACTTATTTAATGATACCTATCTCTCGAAGCTCCGAGATTACTGAAACAACCTCATTCGAATGAGCTGTATTACCTGCAGCAGCTGATGCCATGAGCAGGCGTAGTCGACCTATTAGTTCGTTGGGGTCGTCATAATATATATATACTGAGGGATTCGATAGTTCACTGCTTTATGCTCAATGTCAATACCATCACCGCTGTTGCCAAAGTAGTTGTCGTTTTCGCCTTCAAGCTCTGGCTTTATAACGGTTTTATATTTCTTGTTGCTCAGGCTTTTCGTGGTGTACACCAGTCATATGCAGTATTTCACGGTACGTGTCCCTACCATTAACTGAATAATTCATGGTTTTTTTTGGTAGGTCTTAGGAAAAAAATATTCATTAAGCCGGGTGTTCTGTCAAACAGTCTATCACCGATCTGTATTTTGTCTTCAGTTACAGTTTTGGGATGCGCACCCAACATGTACGGTCTTCCCCTGGTAACGCCGAATGTTCTATGTATCTGACCTGGTGTGTGACGATTAATGACTTCATTAATTGCAACACCCTCGTTATCGTGTGCTTTTTGTTTTTGCTGAGAGCTGTCGGAGAGGTGCAGTAACCGGCTTAAAGGTCTCTCTTAGTGTTTGCTATCGATCTATGTAACCTAATCTCAGCCCCAATTTCTCACGGAATGCTTTACGCGCCTGAATCACTTTCTGCTTCGTCGACATCTGAGCGTATAGTAATCTGACATCTCTGAAGCGTGAGGCTTTATACATCCACTCATTTTCTTCTTCCTCTTACTATGAGCCTGATCACGCCTCTCAACAACAAGGAAGTCTACATCTATTTTCCGCTGAATAGCATCGACCTTTTAGTTAAGTCGGTTACTTTCTTACTGACTTCATTAACTAGCTCATTTAACGCATTCACCATTCTCAGAAGACTCTGGAAATACGTCTCTCTAGTTCTCTGCCCACACCTGCAACTTTAGGAGCCATAGCTTGAATTTTCGCATCCAAGCGCAAGCGAATGTTCTGTCTGTGTACACCCATCCTCTCGGGTTGAGATGAAGACATACGCGCGTATTTGTCCATGGTGTAGCGTAGACCGATGTACTAACCTCTTCTATCGTGCTATATATGCAAAAACTCTTGAAAGTCTCGCCTGTACCTACCATCACTCAGTTTTATTGTTTTATCAATAACGAGAAACCCGTTCTGTGAATGAGTCCAGCAATTTACACATATCTTTACAAAATCATTGAACGACATGTCCGTTCCGACGTGTGCTTGGCAAATGCGTTTTAGATTCAGTTTGTCTTGTTTGAAGGCTATAATAAGGGTTGCGTTATCCCTAACAAACTGTTTGGGGATTCTGGAATATGTTTGACTTACATAAAATACATCGGCACCCATATGACGACCGAAAGAGAAATATTTTCGAATATGGTTTTGGTTTTCCACGGTAACATCGTCAAATATGAAGACTGTATTTGGCGTTGCTTTTTCAGGTGGAGGGATATCACCGCTTTCATTGAACGTCGTGTATGTAATATCATCTACAAAGCGCAATATCTCTTGCAATAGCTGATACTTGGGTTGAAATAGTGTTTTTGAGAATACACAGACATGTTCAAATCGGACCCCATCCACATGTGTTAGCAGAGTCATGAGGACATTAGTCTTCCCGCAATTGGATGGGCCTACAATAATTGCTCATATGTTATCGGGAAGAAGAATTCCGTTCTTCTTGTTCTTCGTCTTCAGGTCTTCGTTTGAATCTTCAAGGGGCCAGTCACCGACAGCAAAGTCCTTGTGGCGAGTGTGCTTCACCCAGCCCGCCACGATACTAAATGCGCCAAGTACAGATATGTATTTGCCATATACATATATATATATATGTGTGTATATATATATATATATATATATATATATATATATATATATATATATATATATATATGGTGCATAAACTTGCAGGTATGCGCAGGGAACTAGAGACGTATTTCCAGAGTCTTCTGAGAATGGTGAATGTGTTAAATGAGCTAGTTAATGAAGTCAGTAAGAAAGTAACCGACTTAACTAAAAAGGTCGATGCTATTCAGGGGAAACTAAATGTAAATTTCCTTGATGTTTAGAGGAGTGATCAGGCTCATAGTAAGAGGAGGCAGAAAATGAGCGGTTGTATAAAGCCTCACGCTTCAGAGATGTCAGATTAGTATACGCTTAGATGTCGACGAAGCAGAAAGTGATTCAGGCGCGTAAAGCAGTCCGTGAGAAATTGGCGCTGAGGTTAGGGCACATAGATCGATAACAAACACTAGGAGAGACCTTTAAGCCGGTTACTGACCCTCTCCGAGAGCTCTCAGCAAAAACAAAAAGCACACGATAACGAGGTTGTTGCAATTGATGAAGTCATTAATCGTCACACACCAGGTCAGATACATAGAACATTCAGCGTTACCAGGGGAAGACCGTACATGTTGGGTGCGCATCCCAAAACTAACTGAAGACAAAATACAGATCGGTGATAGACGGTTTGACTGAACACCCGGCTTAATGAATATTATTTTCCTAAGACCTACCAAAAAACCCATAAATTATTCAGTTAATGGTGGGGACACGTACCGTGAAATACTGCATATGACTGGTGTACACCACGAAAAACCTGAGGAACAAGAAAAATAAAACCGTTATAAAGCCAGAGCTTGAAGGCGAAAACGACAACTACTTTGGTAACAGCGGTGATGATATTGACATTGAGCATAAAGCAGTGAACAATCGAATCCCTCAGTATATATATTATGACGACCCCAACGAACTAATAGGTCGACTACGGCTGCTCATGGCATCAGCTGCTGCAGGTAATACAGCTCATTCGAATGAGGTTGTTTCAGTAATCTCGGAGCTTCGAGAGAGAGGTATCATTAAATAAGTATGGAGACGGTAGTTCGAGAAGTGCACAAGCCAGCACGCAAAACATACCCTCGCATTCACGTTATGATTAAAGGGTGGGATGACTTGTGGAAAGCTGATCTTGTAGATATGCGACAATATGTTGATGAGTTTTAATCCTCGTGCCTCATACAAATGGACAGATATCCTCCCAGAAACAATTGTTCATTATAATAGGACCAAACATAGCACAATAAAAATGAGACCAATCGATGTTCGCGATAATGGACTCATGGATACCGTGTACTTTCGCATTAAGAAGCTGGATCCACGCAAACAGAAATTTAATGTAGGTGATTTTGTGTTATCTCAAAACACAAGACGGCATTTGAGAAATCATACCTACTGAACTGGTCAACTGTGATATTTACAGTTTCAAAGGTGCAACGAACGAATTCTAGAACTTATATATTGAAGGACAGTAAAGGTGAAGAAATTGCGGGCTCCTTCTACACTGAGGGGATGCAGAAAAGCTCAGAACGAAATGTTTTTTTCGTGGACAGAGTCATAAGACGTCGTTGAAATAAGGCACCAGTCAAATGGCTTGGTTTTCCTGCTACACAAAACAGCTGGATTGATTCAGGCGATTTGCTTTATAATGGACGTGCACCGCCCACAACCACCACAGTAGCGTAACATGCGCGCTAGAAGACACATTAGAGGAGGCGGTGGTGTTCTAGACAAACTACCTGTGGAATTACACATCCCTGGGTATAAATACTGTAGGCCTGGGACAAAGCTTCAGAAACGCCTGGCGCGAGGCGATAAGGGAGTCAATCTGCTAAACGAAGCGTGTATGGAACACGAGACTGCATATGCAGCAAATAAAGATCTATCAAGTTGTCACATAGTAGATAGGATTTTAGCTGATAAGGCTAAGGCAATACGGAGAAGAAAGGATATTGGTATACGTCATTTCATCGCAGCATTTGCAGTCGATAAAACCATGCGTGGAAAAATCAAGTTGGGTTTAGGAGCGATGAATTTCAAGCAAGTTATGAACACTGCACGTTGCGCGGTTTTATTCCTTTTCTCATCCCGGTCCTCTCCGCGCTCTCGGCGGTAGGTTCCCTCACTGGTGGTGCTGCAGCTATTGCTCGAACAGACAAGAACGCGCAAAACTCCCAAGTGCAGTTAGAAGAGACGAGAAAACATAACTGCATGATGGAAGCTGCAGCCATCGGAAAAGGACTACACTTGAAACCGTACAGGAAAGGGCTTGGTCTATTCATAAATAAAAATGCCCATTAGCGGTCCTACCAGATCGACCACTCACGTACAGACCTTAAGTTCGTTAAATTCAAGATACTAAAACTCCGCGGTGTGTTTAAGGGGAGTACCTTACCGAAGACTTTGTCGAAAACTGGAGAATGCGGTATTATGAATTTAGATGTTGTTGGAGGCCCATGCGCCCTCTGGGTGGCATACGTTACGAAAGACGCGGATACCGTCTACTATTTCGACTCATTTGGTGACCTGCAGCCACCAGAAGAATTACAACAATACTTCATTCACAGGAAACATCTACTCTACAATTACCGACGCTATCAGGACTTTAATACACACCTCTGCGGACATCTATGCATCATATTTGTCTTCACGTTCACAAAGAAGAAGCACGCTACATAAGGAGGAGGTTTAAACATTCATTCATCAGTTGAGGTTCAGATGCATTGTCGTACACTTTGACGTTAAAAGGACGATCATCTGTACTGCATGCCAATTACTTACCACCAATTGATTTGAGCGCTGGTCAATGGAGTATTACACTGATTGGACTGGAGACGTACTACAGCATCCCCAATATCACCGGGACTAACAATAAACTACATCTCGATATAAATGGTGATAGAGATATTCTGGAAATAGAACAGGATGCATTCGATATCGACGATTTAAACGAAGTCTTAAAACATTTTCGAAAAAGTATTGAACTACGTGCAAACATCAAAACACTTAAATCTGAAATAAGGACTGTAAATGTAACGATTGACTTTAACCAGAGCGGTTCTACGGCGCGCCTGCTGGGATTCACAAAAGGACAGATATTGAAGAAGGATCCAAGTAAATTTTACAAGTCGAATCAGACAGTGGACATACCCCCTACGTGTCGAGTGTATCATTGCAACGAACTCCTATCTCAAGGAAAGACTAATTCACACTATTTACGGATTCTTCCCCTCAGTTGCAACGGGGTATAAGACTGCTGAAACCCCTGCCAATGCAATATATCTTCCAGTGACAACTCAGACGTTGGACAGTTTGGAGCTGCATATTGTGGACCAGAATAATCAACTTGTTGACTTTCGCGGTGAGGAAATCATTGTACGATTACATCTAAGACAGGATTGGCGTACCGTATAAAACAAGTGCACCCAATCCACAATGTCCCACTTTGCACGGAACAGCAAAGTGATAACACCCACGATCTACGAGTTTCTAAAATGGTTGGTCTGAAGCCATGCAATAAAGTCATCACTCAATATAAGCAATCCAGTAGAGTATGATGAGAGAATTATACATCAGGAATACTTACCTCATAAACCTTACGCTTCAACCACGTTTAACAAGAATGATTAAATCAGGATTGTCATCCAGCATCAAGATGCACTCACACTTCTATGCAAGAGTTTCATATATCTAGAGGGGTCATTCAAAATACTGACAGCCACGATACAATGGGATCCAAGCAGACACGTAATGCTTTAGCATTCCTGTTCCAAGGGATACGGTATGAACTAAATGGGCAGGAGATCGACCGTACACGCAATGTCGGCATAACATCAACCTTTAAAACATACGACTCGGCATCACCAGCAGATTTGCATAGTTCAGAAAAAGCAAGATGGTTCGTAGACGAGCCAGCGGATAGAGCAATTGAAGACTACAAGCGATTTACTGCAAGCATAACTCTAAAAATGCTTATCGGATGCTTTGAGGACATGAGGCAGATTGTTATGAACGCTACACAAGAACTCATTCTGGTGCGGAATGCGATGGACAATAACTCAAACATTCAGGGAGCTCAAGAGGAGAATGTGATCACAATCAACAAGATAATATGGAAAATGCCTCACATCAGTGTATCCAACGAGAAGCATTTGAAGCTTTTAAAAGTCCCGAATTCAAGTAAATTTCTGTCACTGACATTTCACTCATGGGAGATTTTCGAGTGCCCAGTGTTACCGACAGTGAGCAGACAAACATGGGCTATTAAAACATCCAGCTATCTAGAGACACCAAGTTCCTCATACTTGCCTTTCGGACTGATACAAGAGGTAATACAGGAAATGATTCCACCGTGTTTGATACCTGCAAGCTAACTAATGTCAAAGTCTACCTCAGTTCAGAATTCTACCCATATGACTATATCTGCAGTGGAATCAAAATGTATACAGCCTAGCATATGACATGTATGCAAGGTTTCTCCCTTCTTACTATGAAATTGCTGAAGGAGGGGGAGAAGGGCGTCTATTTGGTCCACGTAAATTCAAAGAGCCTTCAGCGGTCATTGTAATAGACTGCTCTAAAAAGAATGAGGTAATTAAGTCTGGACCTATAGTTGTGCGATTTGAATTTGAATCATCGACAAATTTCCCAGAACACACTGCCGCATATGCTTTAGTTCTACACGATCGTGTAATGAACTACTGTCCGCTCACAGGTGTTGTGCAGCAAGCTGTATAAATGAATTGGTACTGCCACGCACATGGATCATTTGACGACGGCGTGTCACCAAGTGAATATCATTGTGGACGCTCGAGGATTCTATGACAGAAAGTGTAGACAGTTCATATTTAAAGATGTTGAGTTTGTAGTGTACACACAAGATGCTGGAACAATAGAGACATTCGCTGCAAATATCTCATCACCAGGACCCTTCAAGCAAGTGATGTCCGCTAAGACGAGGAAGAGTGAAAAGTGGTTAACTCATATCTACCATGGAATTCACTGGCATGATCCTGGTGACTGCCCTTAAATTATTCGCTCACATGGACACCATAGTCTACGTGAAGGGAAAGGATAAAATCTCCTGGATGCGACGAATATTTAAATTTGCTTCTATTCAAGACCTGGAATTCTACGGCTGTCTATCTATCCATCGACTCAAGAACATTTATCAAAAAGTGCTATTGTATCTGCATATGAGAATGTAAAACTACTTTTAAATTGGATGAGAAATAAATAATTGTTTTGTTCCATTACAATGCTTTTATTTTTCTTATTTTTTTATTTTTATTTATTTGTTTATTTATTTATTTATTTTTTGCAGACTCATGTCCATAGCAAGTAAGTTTATCGGTAAATACTGTACCTGAAGCGCATTCCACTGGCACTGTCTGAGCCACATATCACAGCCTTTGAGTGCGGTTTCAACTGCTGAGTAACGCTACCTGCGTCATTAATAGATGTGCTTTCACATCACCAGCAGCGAAGCCACTGAAAGTGAGCGCTCATGGGCGGTGCATCATGTACCAGCAGCGTGCAGGTGATCACCGCATGCCCAAAGCAGGATTCGGACCTGAGACCGTACTGGTTACGCGGAGTATTGGGACAACCTGCGTCCTAGCCCAAAGTACCGTCATCTAAGATGGAGGTGATGACGTCATTCAAATTCCAACATGATAATGCGTAACACCCCAGTTATCTCTACTAAGCAAAGAAAATAGCGGGAAAAAAGAACTTGTCTTTATTATGTACCCAATTTCAAGCATGTGTGTTCGCCACCAGGTGTGGACTGCAACTGGCTTAGTTCATATCGTCGCCACCAGAGATCGCCACCGTGATGTCATCCAAGATGGTGGATTTTGGCGGGAAGATACAACACTTGGGCTACCTCCACTATCTTAGCCCCCCTCTCCTCAGAAATTGCCGGAAGTTCAAATTCCAGTACTCTAATGGCAAAAAAATGCACTTGTCTTTATTATTTAACCAATCTCAAGCAGATGTGTTCGCCACTGAGTCTGGACTGCAACTGGCTTAGTTCATATCCATGCCTGCAGAGAGTGCCACCATGACGTCACATCATGACGCAAGTACCGTTATTGAAGATGGCTGCACCCAATGTATCCACAACGAGTTAAAGAGCTTAAGTGGCTTAGTTCATATTGTGGTCACCAGAGGGCGCTACCATGTAGTCACATGATGACACATGATCGTCTGCTCTCTCTCTCTCGCTTGCGTTATAACTGGACATGTGCTGCGCCACCGGCCAGTGGGCATCCGATCGCTTACGTCACACCCCCTTGGCTGCCACCTCCATACACACCCAGGACTTAGTCTTCTGTAAATATGGTAACTAAAGTAACACGCACATTGCGCATCTAACCTATTAGTTACCTAAGTACTTAATTTCATTTCAATTTTAATCATATTCAATAATTGAATTTACAGTGTCAATATCCGATGATCAAATGAGAATTTGCACATTCTCCCACTATCAGCACGGTGTTCATTCATGACCTAGCACCCCCCACCTCCAGAATGCTGCACTCCTATTGGCCACGTGATTCGACTTCATATAGGTATGAAAACGTGTTCACTATACTTTCAACTATCTACTTTCAACTACTTTTCAAGTTCCAGACTGCCGCCTCTTCCTAGGAACCGGCGCCGAGTTTTAATTCTGGCAGTAAAGAAAAGTCACTTGCGCTTTCGCTACCAACCTAAGAAAATTGGGCGGAAAGAAGGAACACTTGTACTGACCTCATCCACCTGACCGCGACTTCCTCCTAGGAACCGGCGCCAAATTTGAATTCTGCCAGTAAACAAAGCTCACTTGCATTTTCGCTACCAACATAAGAAAATTGCTGCAAAAGAAGCTCACCACCACTAACCTAAGTCGCCAGACCGCCACCTCTCCCTAGGGTGGTTGGTAAAAGAACTCAGCCCACACTAGGCTGATAGAAAGAGGAAGGAGTGTACTTTATTTATTTGGGAGCAATTTATTTAGAGATGGAGTATATGTATCACAGAATACACACTCTGACATACCCCACAGCATACAGACCTAAACTACTCCTACATAACCCATGTGTAAGGCTCTACACACACTCTTGCTAAATGTATACTGTCAAAAATAACACATTGCACAATCTACAGACATGCGAACCACTCATAAATAATGCAAATCATTTACGTACAAATAGCCAAACAACTCCTAAATTGGCAAAACAATAATCCATCTAAGAGACTCTGCTTGGTAATCGTCAACTGTCGAAATCATACACCAGTCTTTATTTAAACAATTAGAGGAGGCACCACCACCAAGTGCATTCGCCACTGAGTCCATAGTCCAGCTTACTTAGTTCATATTGATGCCACTAGAGAACGCTGTAGTGACGTCAGGTGATGACACAAGTACCGTAATCTAAGATGGCGCCACCTAGTGGGTTCACCACGAGCTCCAGACCACAATTGGCTTAGTACATTTCATCGCCGCCAGAGGGCGCCACCGTGACACCAGCTGATGACGCAAGTACAGTTATCCATGATAGTGGCAAACAGTATGTTCTCCATGAGGTCTAGTACTCACTACCACCAACAGAGAACGCTGTCGAAAACCAAGATAGTGAGGGAAAAGGACAGCCTGCTCTGGACTGCTGGGAAGAGTAACGATTGACTGCACTCTATTTATTTTCAAACAACTTATTTAACGATAGAGTGTATCTATCACACTACTACATAACACGCACCCAGCTGTGCCTGGGGTCATGTTGCACAGCCCACAGACGTGTAACCAACTCCTAATTTCAGTACACAATAGCAAACTGCTCCTAAATAATGCAGTACACATATCTGCAAACACCCTCAGTACTTGTAAACTGTCCAAATAGCGCATAGCAGGGCTTATAGGACCGCTCACAAAATAACGCAACAGATGCACACAAGCACAGTCAATCGCCCCCTAAACCAGTAGAGTACACATCCGTCAGACGTCAAACCACACGCATGCCGCTGCTGGGCTTCTGCAAGCATGAGGTGGCGGCACCTCCATTCATACATAATACCTGAGAAATTCCTATCCGCTAGAGACCGATGATGGCGAGATCGCACGTACGGTCGATGCAGTCGTCAGCTGTCGAAGCACTCACAGACATCCATTTAGGGCCACACGCACCGTAACACACCCGAAGTGAGGCAGCCGCAGCTTGGGTCCTGCATGCTCCGTTGCAATCGCCAGCCACCACCACCGAACACCAGTAGATGTTGCATGCCTCTATGCAGTCACTGATATACTGTCATAGCATTCCAAAGTGTGTTCACGCCAGTCTCATATTCGAGGCATCTGCAGGCGATACTTGTCTTTACCAGTGAAGGCAGAATAGCACAGAGCATGTTGACACACGTGTTCAACCACACGTAGGCTACCTGCCCCAGCGTGATCAACGCAGCACTGCTAAGTGCACGCACAGAATTACAAACTCATCCAACAATGTTCCCAGTCTTATTCTTACATCACATCGCTTTGTAAAAAAATAAGAGTCAAGTCGACATCACGGGAATTGTATATTGTCCCAGAAATAGTTAAAGCTCGCTATCTTGTTGTCTCAACTTGTGCGGCAAAATTCCTGCCATAACAAAACCTGTTTACCAAAATATCACCGAATTCAGTCTTCCTCTTGGGCTTAACATGATAGCCTTCCTGCCCTCAACATACGCAAATGTTCTCACCGCTCATATATCCCACCACAACCAATCGAGCATTTTCTTTCTCGGGCTTTCTGTCTTTATTTTGCAAAGATTGCTAAATTGCATCGACAGTTCCCTCACTCTATACACCTCCAACCTGTTCTTTCTTTCTACAGACGCTGCACTCAGTGGTAATAAACTATTTTACACTGATCACCATTTCACACCAAAAACTGAACATTGCAAAGTTGTCTACATGTCATCAAATACATATGATGCTTGCAAGAATATTGGAGCACCAAACCAATCTCTAACCAGGGAATATATCACAGAGTACCATGTCGATCTAGTAAACATGCAGTCCATATCCCCCACCATACCAAATCATCCACTTTACATCAGCAAACCGAAGTCACTCTCTCAGAACTGACGAGCAAAGACAGGCTCATTTCAACCCGGCACAAACGCGTTACTGTTTCCGCTTTCTGGCTCGCATTTCTACAGACATCTCCATACTCCTCACTTAAAAGACCAACCATATTTTCACCATAATATTATACGATTTTTCCCGTACTTCCCCATTGCTAACACGACATAGTGCACTAGATATACATTGTGAATTATTTCTCCACAAACACCAAACTTTAGCGAGGTGCAGCGTGCTGTAAACCATTGACTAACTAGAAACAAATAGAATAAACTTATATTTGCACTTTGGAATACCGAAGTCGTTGATGAACCAGATTCCAGATGACTAATATTGTTTACAAACCAACTACAGTCTTTCCCACATCTAGAGAACAGGCAAACACACCACACTCGATATTCACTCAACTAAATAAAGGCACCAAATGTATAGAAGCAGTCGACCAAACAATTTACATGGGAGGGAATAATGCTCCACAGCAAACACACCATCTCCTCAAAGTTACACCTGATTACGAAAGCCGCCCAGCACATATTAAGTATTAGTTCGCTATTCGGTCGTCTATAATATGGTAAAGTTAACTATGACACATTCCTACACCCCAACAGGCCTCTGCATTCGGAAGACCGCTACCATTAACATGGGAACGCCAGTCAATACCACCACAGACTTTGCATACACGAACACATTCTAGAAAATCCCTCACATATATCTCCTATCATTATACATACAATTAAATGTTACGATCGCGGTCTCAACTGCACCGTATTTGGCAATGGGTGAAGTATCGATAATACACTCTGTTGAATGCTGTGGCTCTGGAAATACATGTACCTTCATTACCACTAGACATACTATTCCCTTCGCTATCACAGTACTCAAAGTCAAATCCATACCCTCCCTATAGCAGCACATACACATTTCCTTTACACAAACAGATATACTTTATAAACCTGATACTCAAATGCGAACATATAACACGCCTAGCACTAATACTAAGTATAATATTACCTCAGAATGAGATTTTCACTCTGCAGCGGAGTGTGCTCAATAACTGGATGCATACGACACCAAATAATACTGACCGAAAATCAACCATGGGGGTGTATGTCTCTTACATTCTTCCTGCGAGTCATACCACCGTGTCATAGACGTAATCGAGCACATGTAAAAAGAAAAAAATCCCAATCCCAACAACTATTGCATGTTACTCTCACAAGCGCTCATCGTTCTACGGGTGCACCCAAGTATCCATGTTAAAACCTATAACCGCTTTACGAATCGAGGTACGACATTACCTCTGAATGAGGTGGTGGTTTCCAGACAAATTCCGTGACAGTGATCGTAGAAATGTGTGTATTAAGAGCCAACGATGCAACCTGGCGATAAACTCAATGAACTTTGAAAGTCATTCGGCTAAGGAACGTCGTATGCAAGCGCTACTTGTGACTCCATCACACAACTACATAATTCATAAGTTTTTGCAATGCATTCTGTCTTGAGACCTTATCAGGCATTCAGCAATATATCTGCTGAGTTATAGGCGATGACAGACAGTAGTAGTAGATGATGTGCTGATTGAGGTCCTAAGGAGAAAAATATACACTAACTTCTCAGATCTCTAGCCTTACGCTATATATTAGAAATTATGTCCATTCAAACACATACTTGCATAGGCTCACACCCACAAGTCAATCATATTCCATGCACTCTCATATCTCTAAACGAATCACCTTCCTCGAATCTGTCTGCTACAGTAAAATTACAACCTACTTTTAATCACACCCTACACATCCTCCAGTCGCACCCATTTCTACAGCTTTCCACAAGTGCTAATTCCAATTTAAGTAAGAGAAAGACATATCCAACACATTCTGAAGTCATTGCAGAAACAGATTGTGCTGAGTTACTGCAACAGGACCGTGTTTTGAGCATTTGGTGGAAATGCGCGCAATATGGTGCGTACTCAAACTAGATACAAGTACTATAGATCCCCAACATGCTATCTTCTTTATTCTACACCCACCCCAACATCGAAAAATTATGAACTATAGAAGCTCAGCCTATTTACAAGTCACCTAGGCGTCGATGCAGGCGCAATGATGCATAGCTACGGTGGGCCTCCAGTGCGAAGAAATACATTTCACAATACTTCCCCAGAACAGCGTAGCATGCAGCCACCCCAGCATTCCTAACTGTTCACCAAGTCCAACACATCAAACCCCAGCTGTCTATGTGGAGACGACCATATTAAATATACAAACACCGCATAGACCACTTTAAACTTTCATCACCTATACTCTAAGCAAATTATCGTATGAGGTGCTCCCTCCTCTCCTGTTTCAAACAGTGTTTTCTAACACGCTTTTGTACATTTCCAAACATTTCGTTTTCTGCACGACTTCTGAGGTCTGTATCAGATTCTAAACTGACATTAAGACGCTCTGATCCACAACCTCTTAGGAAACTAAAGTGCGCGTCATTTATGTTGGCGGCCGAGTTTAGGTTCGTTCTGCGCATCTGATGTCACAAAACACAGTCAGCCAATGAACAGAGAACGACGTTGCCACATCTCGACTGCAGTGCAGAGCATGGACGAGTGTCTTCAGTTTTAGAAACGTTCAGTCATAAATAAAATAATAGAATGAAAGCAATGTCTTGATAGCAGACATTCTTTTATAGAAAGTTTGGAAAAAGCATTCTTTATACCAATTGTTTCATATTCTATTAATTAATTAAACCAAACAAGCAATAAGACTCCTAATTCAGGCGATAGCAAGGAAAGGTGTTTGTATCACTCTCACGAACCGCTTTTTCGCAATAAAGAACAGCGGTAATTGTTTATTTCCTATTGTACTTCGACAAAGCGTTAGTAATTCATAGTCACACCAACAGTGTGTGTCAGTATTTTGCGTGGCTTGTTATAGTCCTCATGGCGTTATGTAGTGAGACAACGTGCGTTAGCGTAATGGTTAAAGTGTAGGGCTGCTATGCGAAAAGTTCTGAGTTCAAACCTTGTGTGGTGCTTAATATTTTCATTATTTAAAAACAATATCGAAGTGCCTTACTTAACGAATTGTATTCGTTTGAATGCAATTTTTTGAAATTTCTAGTGCTTTGTCTCTTCATTAACCCTTTCGCTGCTGCAGACACGTGCTCCCCGCATTCCGCGCTGTGCGCGATTTTGTCATCACTGCACTGCTCGCCTGTGCAGACACATGGTGTTCCCACTGCTTTAACACACTTATCATTCGATTTCACAAAAACTATTTGGCCCAAAAATTTTATTTTTACACGTCTTCTTGACTGATACCTTCCCCCCCATAAATGACTATTTTGTTTCGATGTTCAACGCAGTTATTATGCAGCATTAAATGTAGTAAACCATTGCACGAAATTTTGAAGAGTTTGCAGAGGTGGAAGTCCATAGCGTATACTTTCCGTATGGTCGATTTTAGTTGCCACAATGTTGAGAATGAAATGTGGACAAGATACCTAAATTTCATATAAAATTTACTGTATAACAATATCTCATTTAATTTAAGTACGACATAGGTGTCGTATGTAATATTGAGAAATATTCCGTCTTTCGCGACTGTAACAAAAGTATTATTTACACCGGGCGCGTTTGGCTTTATTTTAAAGCACTTCAATCAAGGAAAGGTATGGCACATACACAATGGTACTCATGTTCTCTTTCTTGTTTTTGTTCCACAGTCGCAGTTTTACCAATGGTACTGAAATATATTCCTCTTCTGCAACTGTAATAAGGGACTTATTTAGACCAGATGCGTTTCTCTCTTTTGAAGCATCTTCAGTGGACAGTATTTTGTCTCCTCCATTGCCAAGTCACCTTTCGTAGTTTTGTGCTGCGGTAGCACAATATTCAACGTTTGTGTTGGCAGATCAGTGTTTTAGCAAATAAATGATGTTTGTGTGTGCCACACACAAAAATTATATTTGACATAGCTCAGAGCACTTCACTGATAGACGGTATATTCAAGTCCTAATGTTTTTGTAAGTCCACAGTTTTGTTTAATGTATTTTGTCTACTTCCTTTTGACTGACTGAAGTGCTTTAAAATAAAGCCAAACGTGCTCAGTGTAAATAAAACTTTTGTTACAGTCGCGGAAGACGGAATATTTCTCAATATTACATACGACACCTATGTGGTACTTAAATGAGCTATTGTTATACAGTAAATTTTACATGAAATTTAGGTATATTGTCCACATTTCATTCTCAACATTGTGGCAACTAAAATCGACCGTATGGAAAGTATACTCTATGGACTTTTACCTCTGCAAACTCTTCAAAATTTCGTGCAATGGTTTACTATATTTAATGCAGCATAATAACTGCGTTGAACATCGAAACAAAATTAAGTCATTTATGGGGGGAAGGTATCAGTCAAGAAGATGTGTAAAAATCTAATTTTTGGGCCAAATAGTTTTTGTGGAATCGATTGATGAAAGTGTCAAAGCAGTCGGAACACAATGTGTCCGCACAGGCGAGCAGTGCAGTGACAAAATCGCGCACAGAGCGGAATGCAGGGAGCACGTCTTTGTAGCTGCGACAAAGTTAATGCGGCCGTGGTGGCTTTACTTCATGAACTGCGCGCTCCCCCCTACACGTAAGCTTGCGAACTATGCTATACTATGGCGCTGCTTCTATTGGCGCGTGCGTCGTGTGCAACTGGCAATGCAGCAATCTCCAGCGTCTGGGCGGGCGTGCGCGAGCCGCCAAGATAAAAGAATTGAACTATAGGCATCACACAATGTAAATCATATTCTTTCGGCAGACACCATAACACTGAACGATTTTTAAATAAAACACACTTACAACATAAGGAAACTAGAAGAGTTTGGCAGCGTTGTGGAGAGTACCCAAACTACAGTCCGAAAGTGATCCATGACCTCTACATTTGAATTCATATGTCACCATGACAGAATAGATGATGGCTTGGCGTTCCATTTCGAGTTATTCGTAATTTTGCACTCATGTATGCGATCATTGTTTAGCTGCAAGTAACCCCCAGAAGTTGTCACCCATCCAGAAAACTTATTCCCCATCTCAAACAAGTGATGTCACTCAATCATTATGTGGTAACCAATGCACGGATGTGATGGGAAAGACACCATCGATGTACTGTAATATTAAGCAACAGACTTGATAGTGTGAAGAATTTTACACTATGTTCAGCACCGACCAATGTTGTGGCAGCATGTTTCCCCAATTTCAGTATCATAGCTAAACCATGCCCTCTCCACATTGCAAGTATCATGGCGAACATTGATCGATGACTGGCTCCAACACACAAATCATCAAAGTATACAAGACAGTGCTCTACATATTTCTATTGCCTCGAGCATAGTGTTTGATTTGTGATCTATCTCTCAGCATATGGGAGTCACAGACCATACTCTCCATCTTAGGCTAAAAGACCAACCTCACACAGTCATTGACCAATCCACCCTGCAGCACTGTTAGAGAATTAATCTCATATGCTTGACTACTTTGGAGGAATCTCAAAATTAACAGTACAAACCTTTGTAGCAACAATCAAGATACAGCTCTTTCCAGAGAGAGATTATCCATACACAATCCTTTAATTATCCACAGCAGTGGTGTCCCCATGTATGTAACCTCCTTTTTCTCTCTTACATATGTTATCCTTCGTCTATATATCCATACATATATTGATACAACATCCTGTCAATAGTATTTAAAACTCTGACTCCTCCTTTTATGCACATATACTGAAGTGAACCACTTCTTCCATAGCCTGTATTCATAGATGATTTTTAACATGCCTTGTGTGCTCCATTTATTTAACTCCGTCACCACTGTAACTCTGAGTGTTCTCCTATTGTATATTTCAACAGATAGCCTCATGTTGTGTTGTACAATAATCATACATTGTTGTTAGTCCGTCGTGTTTACACTTCATAGCTATGGGTGTATCCTCTATCCCTTTTGTATAGTACTTAATTCCCCTCCTGCCCCCTTTGTCAGAAGGGACAGAGCTAACATCTTGCTCTGCAGTCTATTTGCTGAGTAAAGTCTGTGAATTTTAAATGTTTGCCAAATGTTAAGGGGAATTGGAATGATCCATCTCCTCCATGTTAATTTTAGCAAATAGAAGGAACATTTTTTTCTAAAACCATTAAACATATTGCTCTGAAATTTGGACTACATATTCAGAGAATATTTCTCTACAAAGTTATAATGCCAAGTTAAGAAATATTTGTTGGTTTTTGTTTCACAATTTTTTTAAACATAGGCTTATTTTTTTCTCTAAAATATGGCACTTTTTCTTCTATAATTCTTCTATTACCGGTATACAATATTTTTTCACAATTTGTTATAAAAATGAAAGATAAGAAGTAAACAATATTGTGTGTCAATTTTATTGGTATATTGTTAGCAGTTTTTGAGAAAATGTTCCTCAAATATGAAAATTTTGAAGTTACGGGAAACGGCTTTCAAAGTTTTATAATACATTCCTGCCCCATATGATGGATTATCAGCATCCTTTTTGCAGTGTTAGTTTCCTTTTCACTTGTCTTTTCTTCCCTTTTGCTGCATGTTGTAGGCTTTTGTCTCTTCTTCCTGCACCTCTTAGTCTCTCTTCATCAATTAGGGGCATTGTGAAAATGGTGTTGTGTCCTGGTTGAAAACCTAAACGTTTCAGCACATCACATTTGATAATGTTTCCTTCACTGTATGTTGACGCTGCATCATACACTACAAAATGCAATGTTTTTCTCTGCGCAAACACTCTTTTGGGAATCGTAATCCAAATTAAATAATTTACACTTTCATTTGGATTTTGTGTTTTCCCATGTAAACACTTTTCCAACAAACATCGCTGTGATAAATCTCTGAATATTGGCTTAATTACATCAATTACAGCATTTGGCAAACTGTTTTTAAGGGCATATTCCTTTTCTGATTATTACTTACACCATGAGTCATCGCCTGTGGGGCACAGTGCATGTTAGGGGTGCTCATTTGTTGATGCAGTATGAAAAAATAATCCTCATACTGCTCTCCTCATATGCTCAATGCCTCTTGTATTTTGCTTAATTGCACACCCATAATACCTCTGCAATCTATCAATTGCTTCATCTGTCAATCTTCCTCTTCCTCCAAGGGTCTTACCTTTCACTAATCTTCTGGGATCCTAATGTCAGCTTTAGTTTGTGCAAGCGAGCCCCCATGCACTTCTGCACATGTCCAAACACTCCTGTTTTTTAATGCGAATTTCATTGCCATAAGGTTTGAATTCCTCTACAGCTTTATATGGTTCAAATGGCTCTGAGCACTATGGGACTTAACATCTGAGGTCATCAGTCCCCTATAATTTAGAACTACTCAAACCTAACTAACCTACTGAAAGCACACACATCCATGCACAAGGCAGGATTCGAACCTGCAACCGTAGCAGTCGCACAGTACCCCTTAGATTCAGCATCTCCTAGATAGTTAGTGTATCGTACATTATACCACTCCTGTGATCTGGAAAAAATTGCATTCACTCCCTCTATTTCCATCGCTCCACTCGTGCCATGAAAATTTGCTTCATAAATTTTACTATGTTCATCCTTGGTATTGCCCTTACATCTACAATGTTTTGAGAGAATAGCAACATCAATTAATTTGCAACTCTCTCCAGTGGTAGTTGTCACAACTCCATTTGGAGATGTATTACCTCTATGTTGCCATGGTCCATCTAAAGCAATAGTTAAATCTCTACAATTCCCACTATCTGTCACAGCTTCTTCAACTTCTTTCTTCATTATTGCTTCAGCAATATCTTCAGCAGAAGATCCCACCAGTTCATTTTAAAATCCAAACTTGGTTGGTGGTTTTGGCAAGTTCATAATTCCACATAACATTGTCACTGCAGCACTGGCCTTGCCAATCCAACACAAGCCATACACTAGCCTAACATTTATATCATAAATCTTCTTTCTACAGCTACCACTATGAGGAATACTGTTAGAATTAGAAAACGAAACTTCTGCAGCACATTTATTACACTTCAATAACATTTTACTTGCCAAACCAATGTGTGAAGTTATTATTCAATTCCAGTCCTCTTTCTTTGCAAACTTGGCTAATATGTTCTGTTACAAAATATTAGAGAGTAAGGAAATGTTAATTATTTCATTCACATCATTACTGTCACTTTCATAGTTTTCAAATTTTTCTTTGCTGTCACAAAGTTTTTTGCTGGAAGAAGTTCTATCACATTAATTAAGAGTAGTCGGTGGAGTAGTCTGAGCAGCATCTCCCTTCAAAACAACAAAAGATTTCTGCTTCCACTCATTGTGTCTTTTCTTAAATACTTGATTGTTGAAACAGGGCATATTGATATCCACAAACCTAATACATAAAACAGGTATGAGCAAAATTCGTCAAATACGCAAAATTGAATAGCTAAACAACACAAAGCAAACTCCACAAGTCAACACACATGGTACAGCATTTATGTTTACTGATATGAACACTCACTTGTCACAGAGATAAAGCCATACAGCATTGGAAAACAAAACGCTGTCTAATTTCGCAAAGATACCCTGCTTGCAGCCAGCGAGTGGCGCCATCAGAGGTGACACCCCAAGTCGCCACAACCATTTACGTGGCACGTCAACTTTGCAGCAATAAAAAACACACTTAGAATTCACTTAGAAGGGTGAAACTAGATTTGTTTTATTCAGAAAACTCCAATCAATTTTATAATGAAAAAAAAAAAACATTAATTTTGTCATTTTCACCGTTCCGGCTCCCCTTAATGTAAAACTGTGTTAGGTTTCTTATAACATATATCTTGTAATCATATCTATAGTACAATGGCCTTTTTCATTTCCATTTGGAGATTCTACTAAGAGAACAGTTTTTGGGTGTAGACACCATATAAGTTTGTATCAACCTTTATAATGATGGAAAAATTTTCTCATTTCTGTCTTCAATAATTGTGAACTGAGATGAACGACTTTCATAAGCTCCATGTCATGAAGTTTAATACTGGGTCAAAGTAACATGTTCTTTCATTTATACAACTTAATCAACAATGATGAAAGCATGCTTAACAACACTAGGCAAAATTCCTTTTCTATAATAAAGTCCCATATTGAATCCTATTCTAGTATTTATAAAGCATACACATTAACCTAAATTCACCTTAGCAATAAACAAATAACTGTAGAGAAAATTTCATTGTCTCAGGTAAGTAAGTAAGAGCAAGTAAATAAAATTGGAAAACCTCAACTAACATCATAAACTAAACATGCTTCCAGTTCAGATTTGGCTTCCTGAAAGGCACACCACATCAGACAGGCACCATGGTGTCCTCAGCATAAAATATTCAGACAACCTTCAAGATTTTGTCAACAACATATTTTAAATCTAGGCTTCTGATTCACTCACTGAACAGTACACTTCTTGCTACTTGGCATTAAACATCTACACAAAGCAACATCTCCAAAATTATGCATCATACATTGCTAATAAACATCACTGGCTCCAGAAATAATAAAGAGCATAACAGTTAGCTTAAAACAGTTTCATGCAATAATGCTCCATTCAGATACATCTTCCTGTTGAAATAGTTATTATAATATCAATAAAAACTACATTATGCTTCAATACATCCATTCATACCCAACCTTCCATTACACCTGTGTTCATTTCTTATATCTTCATCAACATCATTACAGTTTAAGTATCTTTAAAAGTCACTTTAATACACTCCCATAGACATGTAAATGTTTGCTTTTAGAAGCTAGTTAACCCTGATTATATACAGTCCACCAGGATTTTGGTGCGATGAGATACTGAAGAGAAGCTACGTAGTTGTGTTGGTCATGCTGCATTACCAAAAGTGACTGCACCTTAGATACTGCTGCCACTGTAGTTTGACGTCCTGCAGAAGTGATCCATGATTACTTTTGTCAACTGATAATGGAATTATTACAATAGAAGGCATCTGTAGTCATTGACAAAACCTTCTGAATTATGGATCACATTAATTTCTTGTGTGTAGTAACTGTAGTCAAAGAGCTTAATAAGTGCTCATTGACTACCCCAGCCTCTTCAAAATTAATGATTCACAGTTATAGCAACTGGTTTATGCACTACAGCACAGCTTTTGCTGTTGATTTGCATCACTGTTGCCAAATGATATCAACTCCTGCAAACCTACATAGTCAAAATTCACCAATTCTCTTTAAAATTTATGATTTCTGGTCACTATTCTTATTCTTTGTAAATTTCATTTACTTCCAACTGCATCTGTTCTGGGTTGTTGTCCATGGTTAACACATGCAGTGTACCATGTGTACTTTACAATGATATTGGGTGGTAAAGTACAGCCTGATGAGGTGCTAAGTCTTATTGTTATTTAATTGTGCTTTCCTTATTATTTCAGCACGCTTGCCAATGTGATCAGACATCTTTTCTCAAAGTGGCACAGTTACCAGTGGAAGCTAAGAGTAACAATCCAACTCCCAATTCTCAAAATTAATGCAGTACTTCTCATTAACAATTTCTCATATATTTTACTCTTGCTTGCAATCCATATGTGTTACAAAGCTGTTCCATTATTCAGAACATCACAAAAACAATGATATGGACAAAATCCAAACACATTCGGTCTTAATTAACAGATTTCAATTGAGAGTACCCATTTAACAAGTTATCTCTGGCCCCTCTTACATTATAGGCATTGTAACTGATGCTTTACTCTGTGGTGTGCACCATATCTCCAAGCCAGGAACCAATGACATGGAACAAACAACTCAGTCAGTAGGTACTGCAAATGTGGTACAATGTTTATTGTCATCCCAGCTTGCAGGTAAGCTATCTATTCATCTCATGATACATCTGCCAATGTAAAAATACATCCAAAAATATATTACAAAATAGATTACAAAAATAAAATATTGTCAGAAAAAAAAGCCTGTGCAACGCATCACTTCATCAAAGTAATATATTACACTAAAAATGTGTGCTGTTCTGTCTGAGAGAAAAATGTTGCAGATAGTATATACTTATGTTGTCTGTAGCAACAGACATAAATTAATAAATATATTCATCTTCAAAGTATTGTAGTGATTGATAAAGGTTGAACTCATTGTCCTTTAATAATGTTGTACACTTGGTGGGGTAAAACTTGCAGTAAGGTAAGGCTCTTGAGGAAGTTTTATCTCACGAAGTTAAGGTAAGATGGAAGTTATTAAAATTTGTAACTTCTAAGAATATATTATAATAATGTAAGAATATATAATAGAGGAATAATGTACTATATAATAAAGTGTTTTAACTTATTCTTATTAATTGTTGTAAAGCTGGGAAATATGTGTATCTTGGCCTATATTTTAGTCCTCATTTTTGTCCAGTACAGAGGGATAAAATAGCATTTTAAAAATTGTTTTATATTTTTTATAATTTATACTTACAACAAGCACTGTTCATTTTGATTTTCTGTAATGTGAACTCAGATATTTTCTTCTGCTAGAGTATCAAAAACAGCTTCAGTTATTGTGAACTATAAAAAGATTATAAAACTTTATCTTAATTTATTCATGTATAATCAATATTGTTTACATGAGGCTGAAATACTGAATGGGGAAGATAATATACTAAAGTACTAACCATAACAGTCCTCAAGAAAGATGACTATACCATGATTTCTTTTCTGTAAAAAAGCAATTAATATTAGTGGTGTTGAGAAAAGTAACATATGATTTTAAACATAAATCATAATCTCTATAGAGGAAATAAATTCCCCAAAGTTTGCTAAAAATGAGGAACTGTTCAGTGCTCTGAAATGATTGGTTTGCTTCAGCTAGTAATAACAACATAAAATATATGACAACACTCTCTGCATAATAAACATACCTAATAGTGCTAATTGGCATTTCATTCTTTCATATTACTTTCCTTCAGTATGGTCACCAAATTAACATCTGCCTCTTTCAGACAATTATAAATTCCATTTTCTAACTTGACTATTACTGCTGTAGAGCCATTTTAAAACATTTTCTAATTTTTTGGCAATTACTTCACATATATGATTAAACTCTGTCCCAAATAATCTCCCTATTTATTTAATGATTTTATCAAACCTTCTCTACTGTTTTCTTCCACTTGTTTACTTGATCTTTTTTGACTTCTTAAATTAGCACTTCTGGTTGAAATTGCATATACACTGCCACGTGAACCTATAATTTCTTCATGCTCTTCAACATTAGAAGGAATTTTTTTGGAATCTACAACCTCTTGTGGAGTCATATTGAAAGTTAATTCATCCTGATGATTCAGATTGAAGTGGAATAGGCATTTTCATTGATTGCATGTTACATTTTCCTTCAGTAGTATCTTAAAGCTAAATGAGCATTACATACAGCAAGTAGCAGACAGAACCTAGAAATGGTAGGATAAACAATAAAATAATAAACAAATACGGCCAATAATGTCACATAATGGAAACCTTAAAAATTAATATCAGTTAATTTTATGTTCTTAAGAGATTAATAAGTATCTCGTTCAATAGTTTGCTTGTGGAGTTAGTTATGTGAGCTGACTGAGCAGAAAATGGAAGTTTATTAAATATTTTTGAGCTATTCATTAGCTGGGGATTCCTTGTTCTTGCCACCCTGTGCCTAAGTATATCTGATTTTATATTGCATATAGTGTTGTGGTAGTGTATTTTTCCTGTAATTTCAAAATCTGTTATAGTGCTTTCCACCTACACTACTGAGTCATATCTAGAGTGATAAATGACTGTTAAAATTTTGCTCTGCGTGAATAGTGGCTGGCAGTGTTCCAGTTTACCAGTGTTCAACATTGCTCATACCAACTTCATTTGAATTTTTAGAATTTCACTGATGTGAGGAGAATGTCCCCATATCAGCAGTTCATACCGTATATGTAAGTGACAGAGCCCAAAATAAATTACTCTTAAACACACTTTTGTTACTAAGCCTCTAAGATTCCACAGTAAATAAGTAACTCAATATAATTTTTTTACAGGGATGGTTGATGTGTGTATCCCAAGTAAACTTTGAGTCTAAATGAGTTCCTAGAATGCTGACTGCTTTCACCTCTATCTCTTTTGACAATCCTGGTATAATCTGCTGGTTTTTAGCAGAGTTACAAAGCACTGTTTTTGATGAGAACCAATTTAGTGCTCCTTCCATGTCATCTTGCAATATATCTTGCAAAACTAACGTGTTTTCATGCTAAGCTGACCAAGTTGTGTCATCAGCATAACAAATAACAGACCTAGGAACAGAGTGAGGCTTATCACTGATGGCAATAGTAAAAAAAGGAGGTGCCAAGGATAGAACCTTGTGGGATCCCTGTTTTAACTTCTTGCAGACAGTCTGTTTCCTATTGTTTGGATATGATACAATTATTGGCAATGTAGACCCTTCTACACCAATGAAATTAAGTTTTGCAAGTAAGATATCATGATAAATACAGTCAAACGCCCTACTTCTGTCACACAAAAGTTTACCTTTATTTTTATTCTCAAAGGCTATTATTGCTTCATTCACAATTGAAGGAACAGCTGCAGTAGTATTTCTTCCCCTGAAGAAGCTAGATTGACTATTAGAAAATAAATTATTTGACTTGAAGAAGTTTTGCAGTTACTTACAAATGAGAGATGCAAGTATTTTGGAAAAATAGGAACTACTGAAGCACATCAGTAATTTTTGAGGTCATGTTTGTCCCCTTTCTTGCATACAGAAATAATTTTCCATATTTTTAGTACCCTAGGAAATACTCCAAACTCTAAGCACATGTTAAAAAGAAAGGCCAATGATTCACAAGTTATATGTGCTGTTTTTCTAATTATAAAAGTGGACAACCAAGAGTATTCCATGCTCTTGGAATCCTAGATATTTGCCATTACTGTCGTAGCCTTGATGGTTGCAATTTTCCTCCATTTATATATATGCCAAAAAGATAAATATATTTTGCCAATTATTGGTAAGTGCATCTGTGTACCACTTAATGTTCTTCTTTATATACTTGCTTTTATGACCAATTTTTATAAGAGGAGAACAAGTATACCAAAAAGCCAAATAAATTTTAATAAGGCTTCCCAAAGCAGTTTCAGTTTCATTTATCCCATTTTACACTGGTATATACAATCCCACTTAATATTTCTATTTTTCTGAATGACGGTTTACTACCCATTCCTACTGCCCCATAGCCTGCATCACATTTTCCTTATTGTTGGCACCTGGATTTGAAGGGATTCTTTCAGTTTTGTTTTAGTTAAGCCTACAGAATATTGGATCATGGTCTGCAGTTTCACCAACAACTATACTGATAGTGCACAAATCTCTTTCAAAGTTAACAGTGATGTTATCTGTACATGCTCCATTACGTGTTATACTTCTATCACTTCAATATAGATTGAACATTCTGAGGAGGTTGAAAAATGACCTAGTGACTTGCTAACTCTTGTTTCCCATTTCTGTGTTGAAGTCCTTACAGATTAACAATTTTTTTCAGATTATAACAACTTTTTCATTATTAATTCAAAATTCAGAGAAAATACCCACTTCACCACTTGAAGATCTTTAAAGACTTAAAATAGTATAATTCCCCATCTGTTTTGCAACAGTATGTGCTAATATTTATTTCTGTGAATCTTGTACCCTCCCTAACAAATATGCCTGCCACACCATTTATTTTTCACTTCCCAGCACATTACATCTGCAGCAACATATCCCTGAGGAATAAATGAATTTACCTAATTATGCCCAACTCAGAATAACAAAGAAACGAGGCAATGTTGTTGGTTTGCCAGTGCATGAGCACACAGAATGGCTCCAACAGCAACAGTTGTGTGGTTCTTTACTGGAGTGCCTTCTCACACTGTCTTTTGATGTGTAGTATTGAGGTTGCTTTATAAGATCTTATTATCCTTGTGGCTTAAAAACTGTACTCCTGAGTATAAAATGATACTGTGTTCCTATTATTAGAATAGCTCATTAAAAGTAACAGGAAGCACACTCTCTGTTACAACAATTACAATGAATCATGTTTACTTATAGTTGATACAAAAGGGGTGTTCAAATGGATCTGAATCATTCCTGTGGTGACAAGTGCAATAGTCACTGACCAAGAACTCAAACATTATATTATGTGTTGTATCTTTTATTTGATTGTCTTTTGTATCTTTTAGTACTACTGTCCAGCTGTCAAAATGTACCTACATTGTACTGGGACGTAAATTGTGGTAAATAAAGAGGGATTCACTAAAGTTCATGCTGTATACACTAGTCACCTATAGTGGTGACCCTGGTGTCATACATTGGGGAATCCCTTTTTTATTCTGAGCCATAAGTACACTCCAGTATTATGATGCCACCCACCACCAAGACAGAAGATCTGGGATCACCAGCAACTGATTCCACCCTACTCTCTCCAAGTGTTTCTGAATTACATACTGCCTTTCATAGTAACACCTCGAGACAGGGTAATGTAAAGCAACCATCTTTTTGGCCTATGAGGCCACAATTATGGTTGGCACAAGTGGACATAATTTTTCAACTGCACAACATTACTTCAGATCTTGACCAGTTTCCCTTTATCATTTAGCAGCTGGAAAACATTACTGAGCAGGTGCAGGATATTCTGCTTCGTTTTTCTTTTAGAGCATTCAGAGAAACTGCCTTGCAACATTACCTTGTGTCCCCAGAATCTTGTTTGCAAAACACTGTGGACAGTAATGTCAGTACCAGTGAATCTCCCTACAAGCTAGTATGTTTGCTCACATTCTGGTGGGTTCAGATCAGCCAATGAAACTATTTTGGTTTATCATCTCCTATGGGCTGTTCATGGAGTTTTGACTGCATATCCTGACCTAACTGTGGATGATCTGACTTTAAAGGCAGAGACTGTGGCACTTGAATATGATGGGATGGTTAATTCATGTACAGCTATTTATAAAGTTATGGACACAAGCCCTGAAACCATGGACATCTGGCAGATGGCAGCCCAAGTAGCATATGGAGCACCAACATGTGGTTGACAAGAAAATCTGAATGGTGTTCATTTCATAGATGCATTGGCTGATGTTGACAACAGTGTGGGTTCCCAAAGACAACACTGACACATGTAGGCATGCATGTTCATTCTACTACCAGTAAGCATCTACCTGACATTCACAATACACAGTTTCTGCCCTATGTGAATCTTTAGAATTATTCATCTTGGATAGGAAGCCTGATATAGAATTTTTGGTTGACAGAGGTTCAGAGTTAAGTGTTGTTTTGCAGGGCATGAAGGACGAGCCCAAGTTTTCAGGCATCCCTTTACTAATGGCTGCAGATGAGTCTTTAATTCAAACATATGGCTGGGGGCATATTACACTGAATCTGCAGGATGGTTTCTAACCTTTGTGGCATTTTTTAGTGGCCAATGTGTCTGGCCCCAAACTGGGTGCTGACTTTCTTAAATTTTTTCATTATCTATAGACGTCCGTAATAATTTTTTTTCCAGTTTCTGGCTGTAGCAATGCTCCCTTCTGCATCATACACCAGATGCCATTCTGCCAGATCAGAAGGCACAAAGATTTCTATGTCTCCATGTCTCCCACCTCACAACAACTTCTAAGCATTCTGTGCATGCATTGCTGTGGAGCACAAACATTTGACGTGCAAGTAGACCACGTTACATCTTCTGCTTGACTATATGAAGTGGGCTTCACTTTAGCTGCAAGTCACTTCATTATAGCCGGAGATTACCCATCTCAATGAACTTTTCCTCAAAGAAAAAGGATCTGTAACAGGCCTAACTGTTGGTTTGCCAGTGCATGAGCACACAGAATGGCTGCAACAGCAACAATTGTGTGGTTCGTTACTGGAGTGCCTTCTCACACTGTCTTTTGATGTGTAGTATTGAGGTTGCTTTATAAGATCTTATTATCCTTGTGGCTTAAAAACTGTACTCCTGAGTATAAAATAATACTCTGGTGGGTTCAGATCAGCCAATGAAACTCTTTTGGTTTGTCATCTCCTATGGGCTGTTCATGGAGTTTTGCCAGTGCATGTCTTGGTGCTCTTCAGTATTATGATACCACCCACCACCAAGACATACACTGGCAAAACTCCATGAACAGTCCATAGGAGATGACAAACCAAAATAGTTTCATTGGCTGATCTGAACCCACCAGAGTGTGAGCAAACATACTAGCTGGTAGGGAGATTCACTGGTACTGACATTACTGTCCACAGTGTTTTGCAAACAAGATTCTGGGGTTTGCCATGTCAGCAGATTGCTGACATGGAGAAGGCTCTGTATAAGGTTCAGGCAGAATTACAAGGTTTAATGATGGCACCCATTGATGCTGACCAACTGACCAATGACATTACAAAGCAGTTGCTTAAAAAATTCCCTGAGATTGTGCATTTGGTATCAGCACTGAGCCAGCGGCGACATTCCACCATCCAACACATTCACACAATGTTGTGACAGCCTGTCTCCTTCGACGCATATAGACTACATCCAGAGAAGTTGAGGGCAGGTAGAGCCACTTTCAAAGTACTGTTGACAGATGGAACAGCATCTCACTAACATTGCATGGCCATGCCCTTGTGAACGGTTCTCAAAAAGGATAAATCTTGGCATTTATGTGGTGACTATAGGGGACTGAAATTCTGTTCTATGCCAGACCGTTACCCAAAAAAAGCCTGTTTGATTTCACAAGCAGTTTCAAAGGTGCCTCTGTGTTCAGCATTACAGACTGTGCTAAGGCTTTTGCACAAATTCCAGTGGCAGGGACAGACAAGAACAAAACTGTCTTCACAACACCTTTCATAATGTGGCTCAAATGCAGCAGCATTTGATAGATGAGATTCTACATGGCTTAAGCTGCCTTTTTGCTATGTGGATAATGTACTCATTTTTTCTTATAATATGAGTGACCATAGCTCCCATTTGAATGCGGTACTCTTTCATCTAGATGCCTACAGTGCCAAAATAACAAGGTCAAGTGTGTATTTGCTGAAGACAAAGTACAATTTTTGGGTTACTTGTACCAGGAGACAGCATTTCTTCTACTCGTCAAGGTATCTCAGATATTTGAAGATGCTCCTTCCCATCACATTCAGAGAGTTATGTAGGTTTTTAGGTATGGTCAATTATTAGCAGCAACACCTGGTGAAGCTTACAGAAATTATAGAACCTATCAATGACCAGCTAAAGGAGAAACACACTTCCAGTGTCAGAAAAGCCCTTGGACAGTTCCAGCTGTGAAGGCTTTCACATCTGTGAAAATCTCTGTAGTGAAGGCTGTCTCATTGGTCAGTCCCATTTCCAGTGCACAGATGCCTCTTATTATTGATACCAGCCAGTCAGCTGTGAGGGCAATACTACAGCAGTTAGTGTGGCAGCCACTGGCTTTCTTTCCAAAAGGTCTTCAGAAAAACTGAAGTGCAGCTGAAAGACACCTCCTTGGCATATATGTCTCTATCAAACATATTTGACAGTACCTGGAAGGTGTGGAATTCAAAATTTACGGAGGCCACAAATCTTTAGCTTCACTTTTTTGGCAGGTGTCTAAATTGAACATAAACATTAAATCTGTTACCGGAATTTATTTCCCAATACTCTGCATCTGACAACATTGTCAAGGATTGCTTATCATGCAGTTGAGCATCTTTGATGTGTCTCAATTGGACAGCTGTTACAAAAGACCAACATTCTGATGCATTTTTACAATAATATCAGCCCAATCCTGCATCTGCTAGTTTGCCAGTACAGAGTTTCCAACTGTGCCTATGGTGTGACACTCCTCAGAAATTTTTGCTCCCGTTTATGTCATTACATTGGCAGTGTACCATCTTTGTTGTTTTGCTTGCCTTTTCACATCCTGGTGTCAATATTTCTGCTAAGTTTTCGGCCCCCAAAGTGGTGTGGCCAAGAATTTGGAAAGATTACCAGTGCTGAGCATGTAGTTGCATACCATGTTACAAAAACAAAATTGGGCACCACAAAACCTCTTCCAGGACACATTCGACACACTTACAGATCGTTTTTCCCACATTTATGTTGATATCACAGGACCCCTTCCTTCCTATGAGGTGCCTTGTTATGTTGTCACCTTAATTAATAGGTTTAAAAGGTGCTGGAGGTGTGCCTAATAATGAGATTTCTGCTTGCACCCCCACATGGTTTGCTTGGTTAGGTATTCCTACAGTACTTAAGTCTGAGAGAGACCTTGGCAGGCTACAGGCACCTGCAAACTGTGAGCAACCATCTCTGTAGCAATTGGGTGGTAGAACATATGCACTGTACTCTGAATATTGCCTTGGCATGGCATGGTGGGGTGTGGACAGTTGCAATGCCTATGGTTTTGTTGGGACTTCATTGCATGTTAAAGGAGGATATCGGATGTTCTTCAGTGCAATTACTCTACAGTGAAGCATTGAAGGTGTCTGGTGAATTTTTTGCTTCTTCCCTTTTGAGTGACTGGGGATGGGTGAGCACGGCAAATTTCTGTCAGGTGAATGATGCAATGCACTTAGCACAACCTCCTCTCCCATTTGGGCACAGTTCTTGATGATTATTTTCCCCAGAGACCTCTGCAATTGCCCTTAGGTGTGGATTAGCGATGACACTGTCAGGTCCCTACTGTCTCCTATTTATTTAGGACCACTCACTGTGATTTTCTCTGGACTACGCCCTTTGTAGCTGATAAAAATGGAACAGTGTGACAACATCTCATTTGTTCAAGCATAGCTTGGGTGGGAAGGGGGAGGGGGGGGGGGTAGTAAACAATCAGGAAGTCCTACATTATATTTTGTGTTACATCTTTTGTTTGATTATCTTTTGTATCTTCTTTGTACTGTTGTCTAGTTGCTAAAACAAGCCTCTGTTGCGTTCTTCTGTTGGGAAGTAAATTGTGGTAAACAAAGATGGATTCATTAAAGTGCATTATATGTATACTTGTCACTTACAATGTAAATATAATAACTAACAACATTAAAACAATATAAATTGCTTGAGTACTTACCAGTCATTGCAGTAAGCACGTAGAGTGTCATAATTGTGCAGAAGAGTATGCCTTAATAATGAGATGAGATTTATTGTGTAAATGCAGTGCACACTATTTAGGCAAAAACATGAAACACATACACAAAAATAAAGATGAATTAAAGCAAATGGTAAAGGACACTTAGTTCAGAATCATTTCCCTCCTTGACATTGTCATTATCTGAGCTCTGGTCCATGGATGAGTCATTGGAATTGCCCAAGGATATAATTACATTTTCAATATTACTCTCTATGCTCACCACACTTTTCCATACTGCTTTAACAACTATTTCTGTGTGCTGTACAATATTACTTCACTTCAGTGGCATTATTTTTGCCACTGTTTCCTGTAACAGTATTTGAATTTGTGCCACAATGAAGCCTTTGTTATTTTTTGCTGTGTAATGCTGAATCTGTGCCCAAATCATTTTGATGGCACTGAAGTTGCAGTGGTATGATGGAAGCCTAAGAACTTGTGGCCACGTTCTTTAACTACCTTGTCCATAACATACTGTTGAGACTATGACTATTTTTCTCTTCACTATTTCCTAGAGCTCTGCCTTACAGAAACTGTCCTAAATTTTCAGCTATTCACCAACATTGGCTTCTTTTGTTGTCATCATTGGATCTTTATCATTATTAACTGAACGGTATGGGGCATTACCCATCACAATGACAGAGAGCTGATTTAAGTTTCCAAGTAGTTGCCCCTTTATCGGTTTCAGAAAACTATTGTCGTTCATCTCCTCATGGTAGTCACTTATTGTCCTCAATTTGTAAACAAGGAGACTGGTACAAAACCAGATGCAGTTCCAGCATGCAGGACAATAATTTTTGTTCCCTTTCCCATAGAAACAGCAGAACTTTCACATATTCTGTCAGCTGTTCAGTCTTTTCTGATGGAATGACCAGCATTTATGCAAGTTTCATTGAGCCCCAAAATGTCTGCAAATGGCATGTCAATGATATTTCTTAACCCTTTAACTGCTGCAGCTGCACATCAGGCTGTCCATGCTCAGTGCGCCCTTGAGATCACCTGGTCTGTTTACCTGCACTAGTAGCCATCTCTGCAGACTGATAACTGCAACTGAAGTCTTCCCATGGCTGACCTCACCCTGTGCTGAGTATTTCTGGAGCCGTGGAAGTCATGACTGTCTGGTAGTTGGAGTGTGATTACCGAATTTACAAATAAATGAAGTGTATCTGGTAACTTATTTCATAGCTCTGAAACTAGAGATGAATTGCACAACAAACATAATGTACACTGAAACTGCCTTGCTAACCTGTAACATCTCATCAAAGGGTTTTTTTCATTTGCAATTAGTCCTTGCAAATCATCATAAAGTCTCTGTATAAATCTGAGTTTTATTTGACATACTGATACTTAATTATCAGGTTTTAGTGCGTAACTTACAATGTAAACTCTGGTGACTCCATAACAATCAAATGATTGCCTGCAAACAACATTCAAGGGAAATGTCTGGATGCCACGACACACTTTTGAAGCTTATCCCTACATTTTGAGCTTATTAACCCATTAAATTATACTCAAGGAAACTTAGAAACCAAAAAATCAACATTGCTGAATTCTTTTTGTACGGAAGGCAGTTGTTATTATACAGTAGAAATAAATGATGATGCATGACTTTTGTTTAAGAATTTGATAAGGAATATATGTTGCACACACTCATCTGTTTCTGATAAAAAATATACATATAACATAACATCTCTAAATATATGTAACATCTCATTATATGAAAATTAATTGCTGTGCATCAATCTCACTCAATCTCACAAATGACTTAACTGATTTGGATGATTCTGTTTTTGTTCATTCATAATTGTTAAGGCGGGGTTTGTATGAAAGAAAAGTTTGGAAAAGATGCCTAGAAAATTGAAAAATTCTAGAAATACTGAAATAGCTATTTTCTACAGGATTTTTCACAATTTTTGTGTTTGTTAGAAAAGCTGTGTCTTTCACATAAGATATTTGTCAGCAAAGTAATTCATCTGGAGAGGCTCTTCAAGCTCAGTTTTTTTCCCCCTCACTGTCTTACTTCCCATCCTTCTTTCTCAGCTGTGTTTAGGACTGGCAATGATGAAGTTATTTTTTTTTTTAATTTTTGTTCTTTGTTTTCTTATTTTCAGAAGTAAGGGCTTAATTTCATCTTCCAGATATAGCAAATTGGTTAAAAGTTCTTCCTTATGTGGTATATTTCAAAACATAGCACACCACTCAAGGGTATGCTGCATGCTTTTGCATTTATATTAATTTCTTGGTGCACATTCTGTAAAGAGCAAACTCCACCTCTATGCCATAGTCCGCCATAGTGTAGTTTGTACTGGTGACTTGGAATGACATTTGGGAAGTGCCTTCCAGTAAGGCACAGAGGATTCTTGCCATCAAAGCATCTTCTTTTCCTCTTTATTCTCCATTCTGTAGCACATTTTTCCAAAAGTTCTTGTACCAGGTATAAATGAAAAACTGCTAATGGTACTTTTCTCCCTGTCACTGATCTGTGGAGGGTGTGAGCATTCAAAACACAAAAGTCCACAACATAAAAAAAACTTTTTGTACCTTTCAACAGATTTACACAAAGATCAAACTGAGCTTAATAGCATGTCAGAGCAGCCTTCTGGATCCATACTTGCATCATAGTTGACAACACATGGCAACTTAATTACATTCTGAAGAATCATCATTATCACTACAGTCATTGAAGATGCCACATCATTGTGAGTGTCACTCCTTGTGAGTATCTTCAGTATTTCTTCATCAGTTCAATCATGCCGATGTGCCATTTGTTTGTAGAACTCAAAGGTGATAGCACTCTAAAAATCCTGATGAATAGATAGAAAGCTAAACGACACCACAGAAACAGAATGCAGATGATAACAAAAACCAGCTGGCATGAATGTCTAACAGCAGTTGTGAAATCCAATGGAAATGCTGCTAAACAGCTAAAGACATCCTCGGGACCACAGACAATGGAACCAGCTGATGGTAAATACCGTCATTAGGACTCAGGTACTGGCCAAGCAATGACGGTGAATGCCGTGTGCAGCCCCCATGGGAAATCCACTTCAGCAGCTAACAACGTCCACAGCCCTACTTAAAGCTGGAGCCCTGCAGGATTTTACATCTGCAGTGCTCAAAGGGTTAAAAATCGATACTGCCATGCTACAATGTCACCACTCTCCATTATAATTTTTTGTCCATTAATGTTTTGTACCAAAAACTGAGCTCTCTGACAACCGTTAACAAATACATCTCACTACTACTGAATAACTTCACCTAATGAGGAGACACACAAAGCTTTTTTATTGTCGGAAGTTCTTTTCTCTCATAATATCGACATATGCAGTGATGAATAGCATCTTATTGAAAAGAGACCAAGTTCACTATGAGTGATTCTGTTCTTATCCTTCTACTAGGAGTCTGCAGTTTGGATGAACCAGGCTCTCCCCATTCTGCACAGTATTTCTCCTTACAAATTTGGATGACAGTATTTTTATTTATCTTCAAAGTGTCTACAGTTCTTTCAACTACTTTCATTAGAGGCAATAGAGTTACTCCATTCTATCTCTTCTTCTTGAAGTATTTTGACAATGAGCAGACAACCTAATGTGTCCAACCATGCAAAATATGGGCAGACAACTGAACTTTCCATTTGGCAGCCACACATTTTGTACACTCCGACTAGAAGCTTTGGACATTCTGTAGCACAAAGCAACAAAGCACACAGAGCAACAAAGCACACAATGAAATGGACCACAACTGTTTATCTTACCAACATTGAGCATCATCTGCAGCTGGCTATGGTAGCCACTACCTGCTGCAGGAGAGAGATTTGACATTGATGAATGAAGCAGGAGGCATGGCGATGAATGTTCATTGATTGGTTGTTGCTATGTTAGCAGCCCTGTAAACATCTAGACATCAATCACTATGGTGTTTCTGATCTGGGTATAGTCCTGAACCAATGATGTGATACACTTATAAGATCTACTTTCCCATTTTTGCAGAAATGTTCCACTTTCAATAATTTATTCCTGATGTTACAAATGAAAAATAATTTCCTTGCCTTCTGAGGATGGGGCTTTAAAGACCTTTAAATAATATAACACATTTTCAAGAAAAAGTGAGTTATTATTATATTTAAGATAACCATAATGTATTCAGAAATTCTCATTGGGAGAGTCCATGTGTAAATGAAACTAAAACATTTTACTGCCAAGCTTCCTTTGAGTGAAAACAAATGGCTGGAAATTGCCAAAGGGTGTGAAGAAAAATGGAATTTCCTCAGGTGCTTAGGAGCTACATGTGAGAGGCATATTGATATTGTGGCACCATCCAATACTGGAACAGGTTATCTAAATTATAAACAATGCTTCAGCATTGTTTTGCTGGGAATTGCTGATGCTAATTATAAAATAATTTGGTCTTGATGTTGACACACAAGGGTGCATTTCAGATGATGGCATACTTACAGACATTACATTCTGTGGTAAGATGGAGAAGAAAACTCTAAAAATATCACCACCAGCTCCTGTTCTAGCAGGAATAGGCTTATGTTGTATGTATTTGTAGCAGATGAAGCCTTTGGCTTAGAAAAATATATCATTAAACCATTTACAGGTCTGCATCACAAAAATAGTTGGCAATATATTTACAATTATAGATTGTGTAGAGTAAGAAGAGTAATTGAAAATGGGTTTTCCATTAAAATCTCAGTTTCCAGAGTTTTGAGAAAACAAATGACTTGCCATTCTATATTCATGAAGATGCAAAGCTGGTACTTTTTGCTGATGATACAAGTATAGCTATCACACCCAACAGACAAGAATTAACTGGTGAAATTGTAAATGATGTTTTTCAGAAAATCATTAAGTGGTTCTCTGCAAATGGGCTCTCATTAACCTTTGACAAAACACAGTATATACAGTTACACACAATAAATGAAATAACACCATTAATAAATATAGACTTCGATCAGAAATTGGTAGAAATCGGTAGCTAAGGTAGAATATTCAAAATTTCTAGGTGTATGCATTGATGAGGGGTTGAACTGGAAAAAACACACTGAGGATCTGCTGAAATGTTTGAGTTCAGCTACTTATGCTATTAGGGTAATTGCAAATTTTGGCACTATACATCTGAGTAAATTAGCTTACCAAGCCTTTTTTTCATTCTCTGCTTTCATATGGCATCATATTATGGGGTAAGTCATCATTGAGTAAATGAGTGTTCATTTCAAAAAAGCATGTAATCAGAATAATTGCTGGAGCTCATCCAAGATCATCTTGCAGACACTTATTTAAGGAACTAGATATCTTCACTGTTGCCTCACAATATATATATTCAGTTATAAAATTTCTTATTAACAATCCGAACGAATTCAAAAGTAATAGCAGTGTACATGGCTACAACACTAGGAGAAAGGGTGATCTTCACTGCTCAAGGTTAAATCTAACTTTGGCTCAGAAGAGGGTAAATTATGCTGCCACAAAAGTCTTTGATTCCTTACCTAATAGCATCAAAAGTCTGACAGATAGCCATATAGCATTTAAAAGGAAATTAAAAGAATTTGTTAATGGCAACTCCTTCTACTCATTAGATGATTTTTTTTTTATATAGTAAGTGGGTAATTTCTCCAACACCCACAAAAAAACAAATAATAATAATAATAATAATAATAATAATAAAAATATTAAGTGTCATGTATTATTTTGTGTAATGTAATATCTTGTACAGACACCTTTTATTAACCTGACACGTTCCACATCATTGCAAAGTGTTGTATTCATGATCTATGGAACAAGTACTAATCTAATCTAATCTAATGCTGCTGAATCTGCAAAAGGCTACAGTGATGATACTAGCTTGTGTGTACATACATAATTTTCATCAAAAAAAAAAAAATTCTGGAACTTACTTACTCCCAGGAACATATGACAGAGAAGAGACTGATCAGAACTTACTATCTGGGTCATGGACAGGCAGTCTTACTGTAGTGGAGCCACTGCCCAGAACTGACAAAAGTAAATCATTGTTAAACTATAATAGAAAAGAATTTGCTGAATTGTTCTGCAGTACTCAGGGCTCAATATCATGCCAGTAACGAAAATAATTTCTTTGTGTAATGCAATTATTGTAAATTTGTAAAATGTAGGCAAATATAGTGCTCATAAAATAATGTAACATATTTAATTACTGACAGTGCTTCCTGAATGCTCTTATGGAAGAGTGATCTGTAATTGTCTGCAAGGAACTTCAGTCTACCTAATGCATACCAAGTGCAGTGCTACACACTACTAGTACTGCGTCCAGTTTTTCTGCTACTTTTTATCTTAGTTATTTCCCTACTGAACTGGGTCTTTATGTTGTGTCACTTATTCCTGCACTCTTTTCTAGGGCAATTCAATTGCTTCACTATGTCATCCCATTTCTCGTATCTGTCTTGGGAATCTTTTATAAACATTGGACCTCACATCCCAAATGCATGTACTTAAATATACCTTATCAATGACATGAAGAGTATTTTGCTTCATAAAGCAATTCATTACTGCCAAAAACCAATTAAAAATAACTGTGATAAGAGATGGATAAAAGATGCTCACAACACACTACAAGTTCCACTTACTATACCAATGCACACCCAAAAAAATAACACAATATACAATAAATACAACAGGCTCAACAGAATACTCAATATCAACTAGGGATTTGTGAACAAACACAGTGGCATGACAGCAAGAAACACTGGAACTGTGCTTGTGCAACTTCTGTGAGTTGTTGAGTATATCATGAAAAGCTGTAAACAAAATGTATATGTGACTTATATACAAGGGAAGTTCTGCAATACAAGCTGAGTGAACTTTTGTATGAGATGATGTTTCACAACATGTCAAATTGACATGAGACTCATGCAAACTGTGATACATGTATCCCAGTGTTGCATAACTTGAAAATATTTGAAACTATTATGTTCAAGAATTGTTACAATTTTGATGAAAGGGAAATATATGAAGTGAGACGTTTAAAACAGAATTCATTCAACAATATTACTAATGGGGCACTTCTGGCGTAAAGTGCCATCTCTTTGCACCCAAGGGCCCTTGACTTACTCTTGTCTCTGTCTCCAGCTTGCACTTCGTTTGTACAACCATGTTGTATTCGCCTTGATCTGTGCTTAAATAAATGTTCCTTCAACACCTGAAGTGTGTTATTACTGACCTATGACACGTAGTATCGACAGTGGTGAACCCAACATCATATTAACATGCAACCTTCTGATGGTGACCCTGATATCATCATTGTGTGTTCAGGAATTATTTTGTGTTTCTTTTCATCAGTAATAGACTTCGTCTGCCAGCCCAGACTGTCGTCGGAACAATGGCTCTACCAGTGTCTTTCAGTGCAAGTGTAGCAGACCTAATTGACTTTACTTCTGATCCTGAACATACAAGTGTACCTAATGTGCATCTGGTTAAAAGTGAACAATTAACTATGTCCAGCCATGCCAGCAGCCACCTTAACCTCAAACGGCTCAACATGGCTACCGTTGAGTGCAACTACGCAGCAATGGCTGCTTCATGGACAGTGCATGCCACTTAGTGACAGTGTGAATGATAATCAAGTGAAGGACGTAGTGTTTCACCCCTCAGCTTCCCTTTGGTTTGGTTTGATGTCCGACAAAGTCCAAGAACCGTAATTCAAACAATCAAGTGCAACGTGCACGGGGCCACACATTCTTACTTGGCTGACATCACAGCACTCCCACCCTCCACCCCACCACACACCGTCTCTGTGATGCCAGCCACCTCAATCATGCTGGTTTCTGCACCCATCACTCCATGGTCGCACTGCAGTCACCTCCTGTCTGTTTTTTTTTTTTAATGGCAGTGGCTGTTCCACCCAAGCTGGTTACTGAATCAGCCCCCTGGTGACTGCACTGCGACTGCCTTCTGCAATGAGACCAGCTGATACACCCACACCGCATTTGCCTTCAGACCTGTAGTGCAACCCCCCCCCCCCCCTCCCCAAGCAGACCTTGGATGACACATCATCCAGCGCTACTGCACTCCTGTGTCAGGGGCTTACTACCCCACACACACAGATCTTCGCCTCCCAGTGCTGCATCAACATGTGTTACCTGCAGGTTTCCCAAGCCGCCTCCATTGCAGAATGACAACCCTAAAGCGTGGTTCACATTGGTGGATCATCTACTGGATATTCAAGGGATTTCAGATGACAACGCATGTTTCATCAGTCAGGTGAGCCACCTCCATGCTCATCCAGACCTCATTAGTGATCTGCTCCTCACCCACTGATGCTGCCAACATGACCATTGTGGATATTACGCATCATTGATTGGTAATAGCACGCTTTAGCTGTTGAATGAACATTTATTTAAGCACAGAATGAGGTGAATGAAACAACGCCATAGAAACGTAGCACATGCTGAAGACAGAGACAAACGTAAGTCAAAGATTCTTGGGTCAAAAGATATGGCACTTTGCACCAGAGGCACCACACTAGCTTATGAAGTCTCATTATTTTGAAAGTGCTCAATGCCTCATTATTGACGAATTGTTTGATGAATGTGTGATAATGAATCATTGACATTGGTGAAAATATGTTGTTCTGAAACCTGCTAAATACATGTCCTTCACAGAGAACATATCACAGTTTATTGTAGGACAATGAGCCAAACCATTATCAATGAGAAAAGGAATTTTAAGAAGAGTAATTTTTTTTAATTTCTGTATATTGCTACAGACAAAAAAGGGACTGCATATCTACAACCTGTTTTCTCCCAAACTGAATTACACTCATTTTGTAGTGTAACGTGTGACATTGAGGAAGTGATATGTTGCACAAGCATTTTCCAAACTGACAAACGAAGACATGACTGATTCTTGAGTTTCTCCCGGCATATTTGATAATCAAAATATCCACGGGTATGCTGCCGGTCTATAGTGTCCAATGGGCACAATATTTCGGCGATCAAACATGTCGCCATCATCAGGCGCACTCTCGGGGAAAATCGCCCGCATTCTGAAGAAACACCGGGTCGGAACTGTGTATTGTCCTCCAAATAAAACTCGTGCACTGGTGGGGAGCGCCAAAGATGACCTCAGTTTGAGGAAGGCCGGCGTGTGCCAGATTCCGTGTCAATGTGGCAAGTCGTATATTGGTCAGACAATGCGTACCGTCGAGGATCGATGCCGTGAACACCAGAGGCACAATCGACTGATGCATCCGAGCAAGTCGGCGGTCGCTGAACATTGTTTGTCGGAAAATCACGCCATGGAGTATGACCGCACGAGGATTCTGGTACAGACGTCGAGATACTGGGACAGCGTTGTTAGAGAGGCCATCGAAATTCGCACCAATGACGACCTCATAAACCATGACTGTGGCTATAATCTTAGCAAGGCTTGGGAACCAGCGATCGGGTTAATCAAGAGTAAATCGAGCAGACGTATAGTTGTGACGACCACGGCGGACAGAGCCATCACACCGACGTCATCTCAGACGCCGTCGCAATCTGTTCCATTGCGCGACCGTGGCGCTGGGCGCGGACGGCAGAGGGAGCGCGCCGCGGGCGGAGGGTATTTAAATCGGCCGCCGCCGCGACCGAACCCAGTTCCCTCTGAGCAACCATAGCGTACGGATCTCTGTGCCGGCACGTTCACAGGAGCTCAGTCCGTCAGTTCACCTGATGATGGCGACATGTTTGATTGCCGAAATATTGTGCCCATTGGACACTATAGACCGGCAGCATACCCATGGATATTTTGATGATATGACTAATTAAAAGTTTATTTCCATTATGTACTATCTGGATGAAGGTTTTACATGGTGCATGTATCAAGAGGTGAATGAATAAATATCAAACTCATTCACAGTACCTACTGATAGGTCAGTTTATTCCATGTCACTGGTTCCTCCATTGGAGATATGGTGAACACACCATAGAGGAAGTATAACCACGACAATGCCAATGATGTCATGGGAACAAGAGTATTCTCAATTGAAATCTGTTACTTAGACAGAATATTTTTGGATTTGGTCCTTAATAGTGTTTTCACAATGCTCTGAATAACGTAATAGCTTTATAACACAAATTGTTTGTAAGGAAGAGTACAGTATACAAGATGTTAATGAGAAGCCTTGCATTAATCCTGCTGTTCTCTTTGGGTCTGTATGACTGGAAATGGTTATAAATTTCGTTTCTTATCACATAAATATCAAAATAACTTTATGAAATTTGGTGACTTTGTTTGAAAATGCAAGGGAAGTATGCTGTTAAAAAAGTTTTAAAATACTTTAAGTTATCTGGCCATAATTGGGTCAATGTGACCTGACATTAATATGATTACTCTAAAGTGCAATAGTTTCTGGTTGTCTCGTATTTTATAGTAATAATGACTTTCATTAATCATACTTACTCTCAACATTAAACAAGTCAACAAAGGCTCTGCATTTACAACAATGGACTTGTCATTACTATTTGTCAACTGTTTGAATTATTCACTGTTTTTGCTCAGTTTGTATACTCTTTCGTTTGTGATCAGTCTGAATTTTGGCATTATGGTGATTACATCATTGACTGACCCTGTTTTGGAAGAATTAGTAAGTAGTTCAAAGACAAAAGATCACTTTCTTATTTCGAAGATCACGTCAGTAATGCACCTGAAAGTGTATGTTCTGTTATTCTGTTAACATTGACGATAGTCCACCACCTCTTCAAAGTAGTGTACAGACTTCTATTTCTAAAAACAGGAACATATAATGCAGTTGCAACCACCATCTCAGCATGGGTGCCTACCTGCTTCAAATGTCATCAGCAGAATGACTGGTGTAAAACGTTCATTTGAAGTATTATTTTTTACAGCACTTCAGAATGAAATAATAGAAAATTCTAATATTGTTGGGAATTGAGATTATGGCAAACAATGGAAAAACAATGATGATTCTCTCTTTCACACATACTTTGGACTCCTCTTGTTTGCAAGTGTATATTGCTCACATGGGGAAACTGCAAAAAGTTGGTGGTATAAGAATACTGGGTGGAACATATTTTGAATGGCTGTGTCTCTAGAAACATTCTGTAAAGTATCATATGTCTTGCAATTTGATAAGAAATCCACAAGAGAGGAAAGATGATGCACTGATAAATTCACCACAATTCACAGAATTTGGGAGAAGTGAATAGAACTTCCTCTTAAAATGTAATCCAGGGGAAACTGAGACCATCTACAAACAGTTAGTACCTAGGAAAACCAACAAAATATGGGATCAAAGTTGGGCTCTGTGTAACAGCAAATCTTCATATGTACTGAGACCCCAAATTTATACATGAAAAGGGAGTGGAACAGCACCAGAAAGTAATCAGGGTATGAGAGTAGTTTCTGATCTTACCTCTGATTTATTTCTGAATCTTAAGGCACTATTTACACAGGAAGTTATTTGACCAAGGAGCTTCTAAAATCACCTAAGAGTAATAGTGCAAGTGTTGTGACTCAGAATAAAAAACAGGGAAAAACAAAACTTTATGCTCATATATGATGTTGATTAATAATTTAACACAAAACTTCTTTTTAAATATGTTAATAGAAAGAATTTACTTTAAAAGTTTGTTTGATTAACTGTCACTACATTATATGCAACTTCATCATTTTGTTAGTACAACATGTCACTTACCTCAGTAATATTCTTAATACAAATATGTCTTACCCAGTACTTACACAACCCATGTCATTTAGTCAATACTTAACCTTATACAAAATAAAACAATAAACTTTAACTCAAGTCTCACTGTATTCATGTCTGCATTCTTTTCTGTATCTTCAAATGTAAAACTCTCTGTTGTCACTCTTTGCATGGGACTAAAATAATTAAATGTATCAGGCAGTAGACACTGTGATGTACCTGATGAAACCTATTATTGTAATTCATTCAAAATATTTCATTTTGTAATTTTTTTACACATGGAGATATACTGGTTTGAAGGCAAAGGACCAAGATTATGATGTGACTGTGCACTATATAACTTGGGGTGCATTCATTGGAAGTGAGGTGCAAAAATATTTAGATGCTGAAAACCCATAAAACATCTGACCAATTTCATTACTTTAAATTCATGTATGTTGCTCTCAATAACTGAAATATGGTATGGCTATGTAGAAAAATAATATAACTGTGGATTGAAGCAAAAACATTTAATGATAAGTTAAAATTTTTATGAAGAAAAATATTATCTACAGTTGGTTTTAGCACTGATAGTAAAATCTGTGTGAATAATTGTGAATTTTTTTTCAACTTAGTCATTATGAAGTTAAGAATGCAATCAGCCAATAATATAGTAACAGAAGAAATGCACACATCAAAGAAGTTTTGCATCAGCTTGGTTCTGAGAGTTTCAAAACCTGTACAGAAAATTGCAATACAGATAAATGTAAACATCATTTCCACCCTTTTTATTGGTCATGCAAACCACACATTGCATGTAGTACCACCATAGGGCGAGACCTTCAGAGGTGGTGGTCCTGACTGCTGTACACACCAGTACCTATAATACCCAGTAGCATGTACTCTTGCACTGATGCATGCCTGTATTCATCATTGCATATTATGCACAAATTCATCAAGGCACTGTTGGTCCAGATTGTCCCACTCCTCAATGGTGATTCAGTGTAGATCCCTCAGAGTGGTTAGTATGTCACATCATCCATAAACAGCCCTTTTCAGTCTATCCCAGGCAAGTTCAATAAGGTTCATGTCTGTAGAACATGCTAGCCACTCTAGACAAATGAAGTCATTATCCTGAAGGAAGTCATTCACAAGATGTGCATGATAGGGGCACGAATTGTCATCCATGAAGACAAATCACTCACCATTATGCTGCTAATATGGTTGCACTATCGGATGGAGGATGGCACTCACATGTAGTACAGCCAGTACAGCACCTTCCGAGACCACCAGTGGTGTACATTGGCCTCACATAATGCCACCCCAAAACAGCAGGGAACCTCCACCTTGCTGCACTCACTGGATACTGTGTCTAAAGCATTCGGCCTGACTGCCTTGCCTCCAAACGTGTCTCCAATGATTGTCTGGTTGAAGGCTTATGCAACACTCATTGGTGAAGAAAACATGATGCCAGTTCTGAGCGGTCCATTTGGCATGTTGTTGGGCCTTTCTTTACCACCCTGTGTGGTGTCATGGTTGCTAAGATGGACCTCAACATAGATGTTGGGAGTGAATTGGTGCATCATGCAGCCTATTGCTCACATTTTGACTCATAACATAATGTTCTGTGGCTTCACAAAATCAAAAAGCATTATTCAACATTATGGTGTTGCTGTCATGGTTACTCTGAGCCATAATTCATAGGTATCAGTCATCCACTGCAGTAGTAGCCCTTGACTAGCCTGTGCGAGATATGTCGTAGGCAGTTCCTGTATTTCCTCCATGCCTGAACTTCATCACTTGAGTTCACTCCGAGACACCTGGAGACTTCCCTTGTTGCGAGACCTTCCTGGCAGAAAGTAACAATGCATACACAATCAAACTGCAGTATTGACTGTATAGGCCTGGTTGAACTACAGACAACATTACCCATGTATCTCTCTCCTGGTCGAATGACTGGAACTGATTGGCTTTTGGACCCCCTTTGTCTAATATGCACTGCTCATGCATGGTTGTTTTGATCTCTGGGCAGGTTTAGTGGCATATCTGAACAGTCAAAGAGACTGTGACTGTGATACAATATCCACAGTCAACATCTATCTTCAGGAGTTTTGGGAACCGGCGTGATTCAAAACTTTTTTTGATGTATGTAAATGTAGTCCTTTCCTGCAGTTAAAAATTAGAAACAAAATCACTTTGCTATAGTAATGTGCCAGTGTTCGTAAAAATACACCACTACATGGTCTTTCAGACTCAAGTAAATATTTTTGAGATGAAATAAGCAATTTTGCCTATAATAATGGTTATGAAAAAGAAACGTTTGTTATGGGGAAGGGCTTCAGGCCTGGTAAGAGCAAAGTACATAGTTTAAATGAAAGTTATATCCTCACCTAGGACAATGTAATGTAAATGCACTTAAGTCCGTTGCATATCAGAGAGTGAAGTTTTGTTAAATAATGATATTGGTTTATTTCCATAGTGTATCAGTCTTGTAAAGCCTTTTTGCATTTGTATTTGTATTTCTTTATTGGTCCTGTAAATCGTGTTTAGGTACATATTTTGCACAAACGATGTAGGACAAGTCAGGTTGGTACAGTATATACATCATCATACACTTTGTTATTTTGAAAGGATAAATAATTAAAAATTATTCAATACATGTTGAATATTGATGACAAATTTAATATAATAAAATAAAATGATGGACTTATTAAGAATATTTGACCAATTACACTACACTTTTCTGGTACTCTAAAAACTCGGAAACAGAATAGAAGCAGTGGTCAAGCAAGTACTCTTTCAGTTTCACTTTAAACTTTTGTAAATTTTGCATATGTTTCAAACAGGATGGCATGTGATTGTACAACATAACGCCAGTATGATACACTCCTCTCTTACAAATGTTTGTACTCACTGTATTGACATGCAAGTAATGTTTCTGCCTAGTATCATGAGGGTGGTAATCACAGTTGTACTTGAAGATATTTCCATCTTTTAAAGTACTTCCTTTTGTGAAATTTAATATTTCATACATATATAAGCGAGGAAGAGGCAGTATACTGAGATTTTTAAATATTGGTCTACAGGAGTCTCTGTACTTAGCATGGTTTATTATTCTAACTATCTTTTTCTGTAGCCTAAATGTTCTGTTTGTACCTACAGAGTTCCCCCAAAAGATAATGCCGTACATCAGCAGTGACTGAATACTGCCATGGTACATTGTGATCACAGATGCACGGCTTGTATTTTGTGCGAGGATTCTTACTGTGTACGTAAGTGTGTTTAGCTTTTTATTTACATGGTTAAGATGTGTCTCCCATTTTAGGTTTTGCTGTATATGTATACCTAAAAATTTTGTTTTGCTCACAGATGAGGCAGTTTTTCCATCAGTTTTAAAAATTGGTCTTACAGGATGTAGTTTCTGTGAATTGTGGAAATTGACTGTCTCTGTTTTTTCGTTATTTATTATTAGCTTGTTTGTTCTGAACCATTGTGTAAAATTTTGTATTATACCTGTAGCTGTTTTTTGTAGGCTTTCCTCATCATGTTATTTGATTAGGATATTTGTGTCATCTGCAAAAAGTACTGTTGTCCCTTTAGTTATTTTTTCTGACAAATCATTAACATAAAGAATGAAAAGAATTGGCCCAAGGACTGACCCTTGAGGAACTCCATATGTAATGTTTTGTACATTACTGTAAAAATTACAAATTTTTTGTGTTTTTATGTCTTTGTATTTTATTTGAGTGATCTGTTGACGGTCATGAAGGTAGGAATGTATCCACTTGTTTGGCAGGCCTCATATTCCATAATTACCTAGCTTCTGCAACAGAGTATTATGATCAATTACATAGAAGGCTTTACTAAGTTCAAGAAATATGCCAGACACATGTTGTTTATTATCTACTGCAGTTAGAATTTCATTTAAGAAGGTATAAATAGCTGACTGTATTAATCTGCCAGTTCTGAATCCGTGTTGCACATCACTTATTATGTTTTCTTTATTTAGAAAGGCTGTCAGCCTTCTAAGAAATAGTTTTTCAAGAATTTTACCAAAGCCTGACAATACTGATACAGGTCTATAGTTTGCTGCTTCATGTTTGTCCCTTTTCTTGTACAGTGGTGTCACTTTTGCCATTTTCAGATTTTTTGGGAATATACCACTCACGAATGATGAATTGAAAATATCCGTTTGTGGTTCTATGATAGATATTACACTTGCTTTGATGATAATATCTGGTATTTCATCAGTACCTGCTGAATACTTATTGGGTAACCTTTTTATAATGACAGAAAATTCCTCAGGTGTTGTTGGAGACATGAATAGGGTTCTTGTAAGAATTTTTGTATCTGACTGGAGTGTATTGCTGTGTGGTTGTGAGTTGTAATGTTTGGTAATCAGGTGGTGTGCAACATTAGAAAAGTAGTTGTTAAATTTATTAGCCACTACTGTGGGGTTGATTATTTTATTGTTTTTGTCGGCTAATGATGTAGTACCTGTTTCTCTTTTTATGATACTCCAGGTTGCTTTAGTCTTATTCCTGGAATTTTTTATTTGTTTGTCATTTTCCATTTTCTTTGCTTTTGTTATAATTTGTCTAAGTATTTGTTTATATTGTTTAAAGTAATTGATAAATACAGGATTTATGGTTTGCTTTGAGTATTCATGTAAGTTCCTTTCATTCTGGCATGATATTTTTATTCCTGTTGTGATCCATATATTTGGTTTGTGCACAGAATTCATAAGTGACATTTGTTTAGGAAAGGCTATTTCAAAAAAATGTTTGTATGTGGCCATAAATTTATCAAACTTGTCATCTGTGATGTTTGAACTATAAACATCAGTCCAGATTTCTCTTCTCAAGAGAGAACAAAAGTAATCTATGTTTTCATTATTACACTTCCTCACAATAGTTCTAGTTTTCTGGGCTTTCGTGTTTCCTGGAATAGTGATTGTTAGTATTTGCGCATTGTGATCACTAAAACCAGTGTTTGCAGTCTGTGTGTGGCAGATATATTTATCTGTGTTTACAAACACCTGATCTATGGTTGTTGCAGAAGTAGTGGTTATACGAGTTGGGTTGGTTATAGTTGGTTTTAGGTTAAAGGACTGCAGTAAGTCTTTGATTTCATCTTTAAATTTGCTGGGTTTGGTGAAATCAACATTGAAATCTCCACATATGATAATACTTCTTTTAAGGGTGTTGAAGTCCTCTAAGAGCTCTTCCATATGATTATAAAAAACTTTTTTATCGCCATTTGGTGACCTATATACTCATATGATTATGGAATTGTTAGTTGGCAGCTCTACTATTGAGAGTTCTACTTATCTTTCTTTAGATAAGCTGTCAAATTTGGTTATGTTAGTGAAGTCTATATCTTCTCGAACATATAAGCAGCTACCACCATGCCTGAGTACTTCTCTACAAAATGTGGCAGCTAATTTAAACTGAGGTAGGTATGCTAGTTCTATTATGTCTTTATTTAGCCAGTAAAGCATAAAACAGAAATATCACTCATATAATTTAACAAGATTTATATTTCATTCATTTTATTAGAAAGAGACTGAACATTCTGATGGAACAATTTAAAGTATCAAGCAGGGACTATGTTGTGTCTTGCTTGACCACTTACCTCTTTTTTACATCTAGTATTGTTAGCTGCAAAAAATCCTCCTTGATTTGAGGTGGGGGTGGTGTCTTCCTGCTAGCTGGTTCCCTGGATTCTGGGCCCTGCCTTTCGTGTGCTGTGGTGCTTCTAATGGTAATCCACTTCTCAAGTAGCATTTGTTTCATTTTAGGCACTTGGGAAACAAAGCAGGGAATCAGTATGTAATTATGCTATATTGGGGAGGTTTGAAGTAACAAAGTGGGTAATGTAATAATGAAGCAATGAGACAAAATAATGAATCAATAAAATTTGATGAAGCAAAAGGAAGCAATGATATACAAATAAATAAATAAGCAGTGATAAATCAAGCAACAGTGAGATAATGAACTGAGTGTTCTTTTGAAGTGGCAATTACAAGAGATTCAGTCTTTGTGGTAGTTTAATTTTGTGACTGCATTTTCTTAGTTACAGAATTGTCAGTGGTTGAATTTATTTAAATAATAGGCATTAATTAATAATTAATTGTGTGCAGACAAATATGATTTTGTTATCATAAAACATCGGTGTGGATTAAGGCAATGTTTGGCAATATGTGTGTACTTCATGGTACTTTAAACAAAAAGTAAAATGCGATATTAATGGTTTGACAAGTTATTACTCCATACTGCTATATGTTTTGTTTCCAATAATATCAAAATTTGCCACTTTTTCTTTAGTACGGAACCCAGTTCTTATGGAAATAGAGGACTGGGTATTAATTGTCAAGCCTGAACTGAATGAAATCTCTTTACTTTTTGAAACAGTTTCATAGAATAAAAAGATGAGTCTCTCCAGGAAGCCCAGTGCTTGACACCTGCTGGATAATGGGACCATGGAAAGTGCCTTCTCAGTGCTGCTGATTCCTAATCTCAGTGGAATCGCAGGCAGGCATCCCTCACGATTGGTTGGTGAGACTTGACCCAGGCTGTCACTGCAACATGCTGTGGGAGAACCTCTGAAAGTACTACCTCAATTACTACATGCTTCTTGTAAGTGACTTACCACAGCCTAAATATCTAGCGCCAAGATCTATAACAACAATAACAAAACTTAAAGTTCCCTTCCACACAACTTAATTGGCAGCAGATGCAGAGCTAAGGTTTTCGCAACAAATTTTTTAAAATCTTACTTTACTTTAGAAAAGGCTTAAGGCTAGCCAAGCTTGTAAATACCCTGCTCCAATATAAATGAGTTACTGCCACAGAGTCTGCACAGTACACCCACAGAATCACAAAACCAGCTACAGATGCCAATAAAGTTAACCCTAACTGAACATGGCCGTGCAATCAAGCGCCAACACCAGACTGCCCTTAGCACAGATGGCCTTTGAGCACTGTGCAGAGCAAGTCAAGTAAGACAATGCAACTGTACCATGATCATTACACCCTTAACTGAAATAATTAATTATTATGGTGCACCACTTCACTATTCTACACAAGTAAAGCACCCTGCTTCAAACAAACATGCTTTGCAATCACAAATGCCACAGAAGATGAAGAAAACACTATAAAGACCTTTAAAATCAATTCAACAAAATCAACACCAGCTGCGATGACATACCCTGCTTTATTTCTTCATTGATCGTCCTTGGTGTACACTTACAGTGTTGCTACACCAGCTGGAAAATTGGGTGTGAAAGTACAACACAGACTACTGTAAATGTTGTAGCCAACAGGTACACATTTGCTTTCCACAGTTGTTTATTTTCACTTTTGAAAACCCCCTCTTTCCATACACATTTGGTATGGCCCTTCCACTATTTTTTAACCTTCAATAAGCCTCATTAATCGTTTTCAGGTGAACATCGACATACTGCTACAACAGTTTACTGTTACATATCTATGAGCAGTAAAAGCCAAACCTTGCAGTTCCTGAAGAATAAAAAGTTGCATATGGAGACAGGCATTGTTATTGTTTTAACACATGGCCTAACTCTGTTACACTTATTTCATGTATACATTGTTTTTGATCTAAGCAACACAGGTTTCTCGTCAGAAACTTGGCCATGGAATGACTGTCTTGTGACCAAAAATTGAGCCCTTATATATCCTCACAATAATAGGTGCTGAAACTATGCATTGTTTGAAGTTAAATTTACAGAAATTACAATTAAAACTTAACTTATTAAATTATCTGAATACTGATACATCAAAGAATTGGTTCTTTTTAACAGTTTCTTCTACTACAAGGGTTAAGCAGAATTATTTGTTTAAATGATGAAATTAACAGATATCATCACACAAACAGTACTTTTGACAAAACTGTTAATTACTTTGGAATTAATTAAGGGCTGGCTTTGCTAAATATGTTTTCGAATAGAGCCAAATAAATAATGTGATTCTTCAATTTCTCCAGGTGTATTTTATGATGAAATAAATCTCGGGTGAACAGCCTGGTAGGAGTGTGCATAGGACACAATATTTTGGCAATCGACCACGTTGCCATCATCAGGTGCACTGATGTACTGACCGGTGGTGGGCCAGTGCCAGGTATATATAGGACAATCCCCCTCCTGCTCCTCCCTGAGGCGCTTCCTATGAGGTGGTGCGGTTCAGCAGGAGAACGGATGCTGTACCTGAACCACATGCGGGGTGCGGACCGCCCCAACTCATAGGAAGCACCTGAGGGTGCAGCAGGAGTGGGATTGTCCTATATATACCTGGCACTGGCCCACCACTGGTCAGTACATCAGCGCATCTGATGATGGCAATGTGGTCGATTGTCGAAATATTGTGTCCTATGCACACTCATACCAGGCTGTTTACCCGAGATTTATTTCGTCAAATAGTTACTTAAATGATGCTACGATTTCATCTTCCAAATGTTTATATTTATTATAGAATTCATATTTGTTTAGAAGTCAACAGTAAAATTTAACTTATGCAACAATTATTAATTTCACCCTATGACAAAAGATACTAACCAGGCATAATTGGCATAAATTAGAAAATCAATTTCATACATAACACTAAGCACAAAATTCAATCTTCATATACATCTACATCTACATGATTACTCTGCAATTCACATTTAAGTGCTTCACAGAGGGTTCATCGAACCACAATCCTACTATCTCTCTACCATTCCACTCCCGAAAGTGCGCGGGAAAAACGAACACCTAAACCTTTCTGTTTGAGCACTGATTTCTCTTATTTTATTTTGATGATCATTCCTACCTACGTAGGTTTTGCTCAACAAAATATTTTCAGATTCGGAAGAGAAAGTTGGTGACTGAAATTTCGTAAATAGATCTCGCCACGAGGAAAAACATCTTTGCTTTAATGACTTCCATCCCAACTCGCATATCATATCTGCCACACTCTCTCCCCTATTACGTGATAATACAAAATGAGCTGCCCTTTTTTACACCCTTTCGATGTCCTCCGTCAATCCCACCTGGTAAGGATCCCACATCGCGCAGCAATATTCTAACAGAGGACGAATGAGTGTAGTGTAAGCTGTCTCTTTAGTGGACTTGTTGCATCTTCTAAGTATCCTGCCAATGAAACACAACCCTTGGCTTGGTTTCCCCACAATATTATCTATGTGGTCTTTCCAACTGAAGTTGTTCGTAATTTTAACACCCAAGTACTTAGTTGAATTGACAGCCTTGAGAATTGTACTATTTATCGAGTAATCGAATTCCAACGGATTTCTTTTGGAACTCATGTGGATCACCTCACACTTTTTGTTGTTTAGCGTCAACTGCCACCTGCCACACCATACAGCAATCTTTTCTAAATTCCTTTGCAACTGATACTGGTCTTTGAATGACCTTACTACATGGTAAATTACAGCATCATCTGCGAAGAACCTAAGAGAACTGCTCAGATTGTCACCCAGGTCATTCATATAGATCAGGAACAGCAGAGGTCCCAGGACGCTTCCCTGGGAAACACCTGATATCACTTCAATTTTACTCAATCATTTGCCATCTATTACTACGAACTGCGACCTTCTTGACACGAAATCACGAATCCAGTCGCACAACTGAGACGATACCCCATAGGCCCGCAGCTTGATTAGAAGTCACTTGTGAGGAATGGTGTCAAAAGCTTTTCAGAAATCTAGAAATACGTAATCAACTTGAGATCTCCTGTCAATAGTGACCATTACTTCGTGCGAATAAAGAGCTGGCTGCGTTGCACAAGAACTTAAAACTGAGGGCTAACCTTTCTCTTTTAGGAAAATGCTGATTTTACTCATGTTCGTTAAATGTTATTAGTTAGAAATGAAAAAAATAGTTTTAAGGAGGCAGCTGGCAAAACAAGAGAGGAAGTAAAAATATTGCACCTTGCTTCATCACTTCACCCTCTCATTGATCTGAGCAGATAGACACCAGTATTGTAAATAGCTTACTGGGCAATTCAGTGACCACAAGTGGGTTTAAAATCTAAACACAAATAAATATTATGTAAGAAATCTTATCAATACATGTTTTTTTTTCCTCAATTTTAGCTTGTATGAACTAGGCATGAAAAAATCCCCATAATCGAAGATTATATTTTAAGATAAGGATTGCTTTGTATGAGTCCTGTCTTGCTGAAATTGGTTCTCTTCTGCCACAGTTCATGAAAATATCAGACAAAATATCCTGCTTTAGTACCCTTACTTTTACTTCTAACTCATGCCTAAAAAAGGTTTAACACAAATGGCAAGTAGTGACCACTGCTTTATAAATAAGTACATTATATAGTTCTCATAAATTTACAATAATTTGCACTAAAACTGACTATAGTGTGAAAGATGTGGACTAGTAAAAATTTAAAATCAAGTACACATTACAGTACAGAATATTACTCTAAGTCATAACTGTCTGGAACTGGTTAAACTTGAAAGACTTTTGTTTCTTACCCATTTGCAAAATATCACCTTAGTGTCTAGAATATGTACATTACCTCTAGTAAAAACTCAAGATGTGCAGTACCATAGATTTACTAATCATTACATTATGAAAAAAGAACAGTCACCATCACATAACTTAATTATGACTCAAATCAAAATTAAGGGGATGGAAATTATACCAAATCACTGCCCCAACTCTGAGCACTATTCTCATTCAACCAGAAAATTAAATCCTCACAAAATGTTACCAAATAGTTGACCTGTCAGAACATTCACATAAGCCTAGCACAACAGTTATCCGTTAATCAGCACAATTACTGTTCTTCATTCCAGTATTACTGCTTTAGGCTCATAAGCTCATTACAAACACAGATATTTTCAGATAACCTATAGATTTCATGATGCAGCATTATATGACTTGTAAATATTGCTCTTTCTGTTAAGCTCTCATTCCATCTGCAGTTTCATGAATTGCATAATATAAATGGTATCCAGCATTGCCCAGTTCATAATTAGATCACCAATAAAGTTATGCCACATTTGTTTGTATGCAGTCATTTTTTCCATTACTCAAGCATGTCTGTTAGCTCGATTATTTTACTCGCCTTTCTTACCTCATTATCTAGAGGAGTGCATTCTCAAAAATATCCCCACTGCAGAGACAGGTTCCCAAACATTAAGACCCTAACATTATTCATTGTTTTGTTATTGTTTCCTTATTGCTTCATTATCCAATAAATAAACACCTGCTCTGCTTATCTAATGCAAAATTGATTCTACTGAAAAACACTCCACAGTAACAGATCCTTATGCTAAGGCAAACTTAATCCTCAGTACCAATCTGACAAAATTATCACTTACAAAAATTACTATTTCACTGTATTCCATCTAATTGCTTGAGATTCTAGCCTGAAGGGTGATATACATACAAATTTTGTGTATTCTTTCCACGCATTACTCCAGGCAGCAATGTTTAAAGTTATAATTCCTTAATGTTAGAAAAGGCTGTACCATGACACGATAGATAGTTATCTCCATACACTGATTGCACTGAACACAAAAACTTCTATTATACCACAATTAATATTAAGATCTCATATTTAAGATGGTTTTTACTGCATATAGGTTCTGCTGCTACACCAATGGGTGATTCCTTCAGATGGTAATGTTTTCAGATAAGATCACCTTCTCCTCCACATATGCTGACACCATTTTTTTTCCAGTTTACCTTACCTCTGTATTTGACAGTAACTCATTAACTGTGGTACCAATTTATTTACTTCCATCCTCTTATGATTATATTACTTATAACTAACACAACATAATCTATATATACGCAAATAGAAACACTGGAGAAACCTTTTTCTTAACATATCCTTATACTAAAGCACCCTACTGTACAAAATTACATGAAACTAGAAGATAGAATAATTCTGATTCACTTTTAACTTATAGATAGGATAAGAGAAGAGTTTGACTGCCTCAGGAAACACGAAAAATGAGACAGACAGCTGGCATAAGCATTATTGCCACATAATGAATCCAATAAAGAATGTTGAACTCCCTACTTGCTATTTTCACAGGAAATTAGTCTCAAATATTACATCAGTGCTGAGACTTTGAATCACCAACATATTGCACTCCAATAGCTATCCTGCCAATTTCACAGTTAATAGTACCTCTCGTTTCACACTCTTTGATAGCGTACCAGTAGCATGAATTTTTATTCCCAAAACATGCACCACTACTATTCCCTCTGCATTCTTAATAGATTCAACAAATATTTGTGAAATGCCATTCACATCACTACCACTGTAAACACTTAACATGTATACGTTATACACTTGCTGTTATTACAGGTTGACAACCATCCTTTTTACTTATCATGTGATTTTCTTCATACAACAAATCCTCATTAATACTTTTCCTAGAAAAACTATCATCCTGCTTATCAAACTGATTATCAGACACAGTCCAATGACAGATAGCATGGTCCTCTTCTTCATTACCACTTTCAAACTCTAACTCTTCATTAGGCCTAATAATATCATCCTTTATTGTTTGTTTACTTACCACATGGCCATCACTACCAATTATATATTCAAATACCTCATCCTCATCACTATTTGATTCATCATTGCTATCAACATTACAACTGCTTTCAGAATCAGACCCATTTTCACATTCTCTTTGCTTTAGATTTTGTGCTTCTTCCATCTTTTTCTCTGTTGCAGCCAATTTTGAATCTACTTTTACCAGTTTTTCCTCTACCACTAGTGCACACTTCATTACTACCTCAGTTCCTAAATCATTTTCAATGTGACCAGTTGGGTTCTCAAATTTAACCCAATTTTCAAAACATTGTTTCTCGGAAACCTCCACCTACCTACTATTATCATCACATAGCTTCTTTCTCTCTTCCACACATTTATGACTCAATGTTAATTTCTCACTAGTATTATCACAATCATTAAGTACTGCATCAAACTTCTTATTTAATTCTGCAAGATTAGTGCTAACTACTTTAATTTCCTTTTTAATTTCTTTCTTCAGTTCATCTTTTAAGCTAGTCATGTCTGTTTTAATACTACTAATGTCTACTTTCATACTACTTTCCATACTATTCAAACTACTCATAATTTGCCTTAATATTGCTTCCACTTTTCCTCTGCTACACCAATGGGTGATGTTCATCTTATATCCTCCTTTCAAGACACTGTCCATTCCATTCAACTGCTCTTCCAAGTCAATCAAAATCAAAATCAAAATCAAATCAAAATCAAAAACAAAATCAAATAGTGATAATGCAGGAGTAGGTTTAATAATGAATAGGAAAATAGGAATGCGGGTAAGCTACTACAAACAGCATAGTGAACGCATTATTGTGGCCAAGATAGACACGAAGCCCACACCTACTACAGTAGTACAAGTTTATATGCCAACTAGCTCTGCAGATGACGAAGAAATTGAAGAAATGTATGATGAAATAAAAGAAATTATTCAGATTGTGAAGGGAGACGAAAATTTAATAGTCATGGGTGACTGGAATTCGAGTGTAGGAAAAGGGAGAGAAGGAAACATAGTAGGTGAATATGGATTGGGGGACAGAAATGAAAGAGGAAGCCGCCTGGTAGAATTTTGCACAGAGCACAACATAATCATAACTAACACTTGGTTTAAGAATCATGAAAGAAGGTTGTATACATGGAAGAACCCTGGAGATACTAAAAGGTATCAGATAGATTATATAATGGTAAGACAGAGATTTAGGAACCAGGTTTTAAATTGTAAGACATTTCCAGGGGCAGATGTGGACTCTGACCACAATCTATTGGTTATGACCTGTAGATTAAAACTGAAGAAACTGCAAAAAGGTGGGAATTTAAGGAGATGGGACCTGGATAAACTAAAAGAACCAGAGGTTGTACAGAGATTCAGGGAGAGCATAAGGGAGCAATTGACAGGAATGGGGGAAAGAAATACAGTAGAAGATGAATGGGTAGCTTTGAGGGATGAAGTACTGAAGGCAGCAGAGGATCAAGTAGGTAAAAAGACGAGGGCTAGTAAAGATCCTTGGGTAACAGAAGAAATATTGAATTTAATTGATGAAAGGAGAAAATATAAAAATGCAGTAAGTGAAAGGCAAAAAGGAATACAAACGTCTCAAAAATGAGATCGACAGGAAGTGCAAAATGGCTAAGCAGGGATGGCTAGAGGACAAATGTAAGGATGTAGAGGCCTATCTCACTAGGGGTAAGATAGATACCGCCTACAGGAAAATTAAAGAGACCTTTGGAGATAAGAGAACGACTTGTATGAATATCAAGAGCTCAGATGGAAACCCAGTTCTAAGCAAAGAAGGGAAAGCAGAAAGGTGGAAGGAGTATATAGAGGGTCTATACAAGGGCGATGTACTTGAGGACAATATTATGGAAATGGAAGAGGATGTAGATGAAGATGAAATGGGAGATACGATACTGCGTGAAGAGTTTGACAGAGCACTGAAAGACCTGAGTCGAAACAAGGCCCCCAGAGTAGACAATATTCCATTGGAACTACTGACGGCCGTGGGAGAGCCAGTCCTGACAAAACTCTACCATCTGGTGAGCAAGATGTATGAAACAGGCGAAATACCCTCAGACTTCAAGAAGAATGTAATAATTCCAATCCCAAAGAAAGCAGGTGTTGACAGATGTGAAAATTACCGAACTATCAGCTTAATAAGTCACAGCTGTAAAATACTAACACGAATTCTTTACAGACGAATGGAAAAACTAGTAGAAGCCAACCTCGGGGAAGATCAGTTTGGATTCCGTAGAAACACTGGAACACGTGAGGCAATACTGACCTTATGACTTATCTTAGAAGAAAGATTAAGGAAAGGCAAACCTACGTTTCTAGCATTTGTAGACTTAGAGAAAGCTTTTGACAATGTTGACTGGAATACTCTCTTTCAAATTCTAAAGCTGGCAGGGGTAAAATACAGGGAGCGAAAGGCTATTTACAATTTGTACAGAAATCAGATGGCAGTTATAAGAGTCGAGGGACATGAAAGGGAAGCAGTGGTTGGGAAGGGAGTAAGACAGGGTTGTAGCCTCTCCCCGATGTTGTTCAATCTGTATATTGAGCAAGCAGTAAAGGAAACAAAAGAAAAATTCGGGGTAGGTATTAAAATTCATGGAGAAGAAATAAAAACTTTGAGGTTCGCCGATGACATTGTAAATCTGTCAGAGACAGCAAAGGACTTGGAAGAGCAGTTGAATAGAATGGACAGTGTCTTGAAAGGAGGATATAAGATGAACATCAACAAAAGCAAAACAAGGATAATGGAATGTAGTCTAATTAAGTCGGGTGATGCTGAGGGAATTAGATTAGGAAATGAGGCACTTAAAGTAGTAAAGGAGTTTTGCTATTTGGGGAGCAAAATAACTGATGATGGTCGAAGTAGAGAGGATATAAAATGTAGGCTGGCAATGGCAAGGAAAGCATTTCTGAAGAAGAGAAATTTGTTAACATCCAGTATTGATTTAAGTGTCAGGAAGTCATTTCTGAAAGTATTCGTATGGAGTGTAGCCATGTATGGAAGTGAAACATGGACGATAAATAGTTTGGACAAGAAGAGAATAGAAGCTTTCGAAATGTGGTGCTACAGAAGAATGCTGAAGATTAGATGGGTAGATCACATAACTAATGAGGAGGTATTGAATAGGATTGGGGAGGAGAGAAGTTTGTGGCACAACTTGACCAGAAGAAGGGATCGGTTGGTAGGACATGTTCTGAGGCATCAAGGGATCACCAATTTAGTATTGGAGGGCAGCGTGGAGGGTAAAAATCGTAGAGGGAGACCAAGAGATGAATACACTAAGCAGATTCAGAAGGATGTAGGTTGCAGTAGGTACTGGGAGATGAAAAAGCTTGCACCGGATAGAGTAGCATGGAGAGCTGCATCAAACCAGTCTCAGGACTGAAGACCACAACAACAACATTTTCCTTTTGCCATAAACTTTGTCCTTCCTGATTTTTGCTACTAGGTTCCTCCTCCTTAACCTTATTGATCTCATGTACTTCAGTACTGTTTTCATCCATTTCACTCACCTCAACATACAACGTAGATGATGCTTTTATCAAGTCATCTACTACAGGACTTTCATCTCCATCATTCAAAGTTACATTCATGCCAGACTGATAAGCACTATCGTCTACTGAACCAGGCCTCTGTTGTGCCTTGTCTTCCATCACACTAACTTGTTCATTAAGGCCACTCATTATGTATCACTTAATATCAAACAGCTTTTGCAATGAATTACCTTGTTTTTAATCACTCATCTGCTCTGTGTGGTTCTTGTGGTTGTCATGTGGATCTGCATGGCTGCCGCAAGTTGTAATTCTCTCTGCAAGGTGTCTGGTTTATCTCCGGTCAGCTGTGTCCACCTGTGTGCTGATTGGCTGCTCCTGTATTCAATGGCTGCTTCCATAGAACCCGCCTTCAAATTGGCTGCTGCACCTTCTTCATTATGAAACCCCAGTGCTGATTGGCTGTATCATCTGTTGCATTTAAAACTGTACTGTAAACCACTTGAGTACACACTTCAATGTCAAATTTTGTGAGTTCCAGTTTATTGTGCCCACATACAATAATCCTCCCCTGGGGCACCACACATGATGACATTCCCTGCTTTATTTCTTAGTTGATTGTCCTCAGTGTAGACTAACAGTGTTGCTAAACTGGCTCAAAAATTGGGTGTGGAAGTACAACGCAGACTACTGTAAATGCTTTAGTCAATAGGTACACATTTGCTTTCCACAGTTGTTTATTTTCACTTTTCACAACCCCCCCCCTCCTCCCCCCCCCCCCCCCCCCCCCACCACCACCACTTCCATACACATTTGATACAGGCCTTGCACTATTGTTTAAACTTTGTTAATCCTTATCAATAGTTTTCAGGAAAATGTCCACATACTTCTACAATAGTTTACTGTTGAATATCTATGAGCAGTAAAAGCCTAACCACACAGTTCTTGAAGAATAAAGAGGTATGTATGGAAACAGACACTGTCATTATTTAACACATGGCCTAATTGTGTTACACTTATTTCACAGATGCATTGATGTTGATCTAACCAGCACAGGTTTCTTGTCTCAAACTCAGCCGTGGACTGACCGTCTCGGGACCAAAAATTGAGCCCTTATATATCCTCACAATAGTAGTTGCTGAAGCTATATATTTATGGGTAAGCGTTGTAGGGTTGCCGAATCCAATGATGCACGCTACACCACATGTAATAAACACTATTTTTATTTCTCGTAAGCACACATATACAGTTGTTTACATTCTGAATTCTCGGTACACGTCCGTACACTTTCGCGCGCGACCACAGACTGGGGCAAAGAGCTTGCCAAAAACAAAGATATTAACCGCGACTTGGTCAATAGTCGCCACATTAGCCCCCCCCTAGAGTGTGGAGCACAAACATAAATATTGGGGCATACATGTAAAGGGAACACCCAGGGGGGAGGGAGAGGGTGTTTTATCAGAAACCATACCTTACATTACATTACATTAGTAATTGAAGTCTTCGAGCCAGCGAGGAGGGCAGATGGTCCTGCCCGACCGGGTGAATCCTCGTACAGCAGTTGAGGGATCTGGGGAGGGGATGGTGGGTTGTGAGGGGCCAGGATAGCGGATCTGAATGCCTGTGGCGGTACGTAGGACTTTGACCGTCGATGGGTCAGTACCAACAGGCAAGGGGACAGACTGGAGGAGATGAATGTGAGTTAAGTTGTCACTGGGGAAGCTGGCTTGTTCGTAGAAGATGTACACATTACCCGGCTGCATAACAAAAAACACATTAGAGCTGCAAATAAGATCTGTGTTGACATTCACTACCACTTCCTGATACGGGTTGACAGAATCTCCACACGAGTCGTCATCGGTGACATCACACGCTCTGAGGCTGGTCCCTGATACATCACTGAATCCTAACAGGGGAGAAGCGAGGGGCTGCCTGTAGGAGGGTAAGTCATCACACGCATCACTCTGCCTAGGAATGTCACACGCACCTGTAGCACTGTCACACGACTGGGAGTGGGGAACGTCACACGTGTGGGAATGGGCATCGCTCATCCATGGACTGTCGGTAGATGCCTCATGCAAGGTGGGTGCAGCAGGGGATGGGGTCTGACTGGGAGGGGTATCGGGCAGTTCTCCCAGAGTCCATGCAGGTTTGAGGCGGCAGACGGATACCGTTTGAGGCGTGCTGTTAATGAGCACTTCGAACGTGTTGGTACGCCGTGATATGACTCTGTGCGGGCCCGTATATGGAGGTCTGAGTGCCGGTCGGATGGTGTCATCACGCACCATGACGTGAGTGCACGACGCCAAGTCCTTATGCAGAAATACGGGAGGGGGCGTGTGTGGTCGAGGAGGTGGCACGCGGATGTTAGCAATTAGCTCCTTGACCTGCCCTACGAATGTCGAGTCGCAGATTTGATCTGGAGGAAGTGAAGGCTCAACTAACTCTGCTGGGAGTGTGAGGGGTTCTCCATACAGTACCTCTGCCAGGGATGCGCCAAGGTCCTCTTTGTACGCGGCCCGAACGCCTAACATTACCCATGGTAAGGCATCGGCCCACTCACCTCCGTGGCACATCAGGGAAGCTTTAAGCGTTCGGTGCCAGCGTTCCACAAGCCCATTGCTCTGGGGGTGGTATGCTGTAGTCCTAAATCGTTTCACCCCACACAGTTCACAAAGCTGTCGGAAGAGGGCAGACTCGAACTGGCGGCCCTGGTCGGTGGTGACAGAGACTGGGCAGCCGAAGCGCGAGATCCACATTAACAGCAGGGCTCGGGCCACTGCATCGGCTGTGATAGTAGTGAGAGGAATTACCTCTACCCAGCGGGTAAACCTGTCAATTGCGGACAGTATGTAACGGAAGGGGCCTGAGGGGGGTAAGGGCCCGACGATATCGATGTGTATGTGCTGGAATCTTCTTTTTGCCACATCGGACGTACCCATGGGGGGCTGTGCATGACGTCCTACTTTTGCGCGCTGACAAGCCACACATGCTCGTGCCCAACTGCGACACTGTTTTATCACCCCGGGCCAAACAAAACGTTCAGATACCAGACGTGCGGAGGCGCGAATGCCAGGGTGTGCCAAGTCGTGGATACTATTAAATATGTCCCGGCGGAGAGATGCAGGAATCACCGGGCGTATGCGTCCTGTTGAAATGTCGCACCAGATGGGTGATGAAAACCCAGGAAGTGTCCGTAACTCTAGTTTGAGTCCTGTTTTGATATCGGAACGCAATGCTGCGAGTTCAGTATCCTCTGTCTGCAATTTAGGGAGCTCACTGAGGTCCAGTTGTGAAGATAAAACCGACACCCGAGACAGAAAATCAGCGACGACATTGTCTGCGCCTCTGACGTAACGTATGTCATTCATAAACTGACATATAAGGTCCATATGCCTAAAACGTCTTGGGGATGAGTCCTTACCTGGGTTACGGAAAGTGTAAACCAATGGCTCGTGGTCGGTAAATACCACGAGATGGCGACCTTCGATATCGTCTTGGAAATATTTGATAGCAGCGTAAATAGCAAACAGTTCCCGGTCGAAGGTCGACCATTTACGTTGGGAAGCGGTCAGTTTGTGGGAGAAAAATCTGAGCGGCTGTACAACAGAACCCACGGATTGCTGAAGTACTGCCCCCACTGCTGTATCACTTGCGTCTGTAGTAAGCGAGATGGGAGCATCAGGAATGGGGTGAGCAAGCGTAACAGCTGTCTGTAAGGCTGACTTTAGATTATCAAATGCGCGACGCATATCTGGAGTCCACGTGACCGCCCGAGACCCTGATGTGTTTTTTCCTGCGAGGGCATCCGTCAGTGGGGCTTGTATGTCGGCGGCGCGGGGAATATGTTTACGGTAGTAATTTACCGTTCCAAGGAAGCGGCGGAGGCCCTGAAAATCTTTGGGCAAAGGCACCGTACTAATGGCCTCCACCTGTTCAGTTAGGGGGCGGATGCCGTCGCCCGAAACTCTGTGTCCCAGAAAAGTGACACTGGTGCGGCGGAGTTGTGACTTAGTATTGTTCACTGCGATACCGTTTGCTTTTAATAGTTGGAGCACTGTATTTAAATGTTGTTCATGTTCCTCGAGGGAGGAAGAAAAAATTAACAAGTCGTCCAGGTACGCATATGCAAAGTCCAGTTTTCCAACCAGCGAGTCGATGAACCGTTGCCACGTCTGTGCAGCATTTTTAAGGCCGAATGGCATAAACAAATACTCGAACAACCCGAACGGGGTGATGATAGCGGTCTTTTCAACGTCCTCAGGTGCCATTGGCAGTTGGTGGTACGCCTTATGACAATCGACTACACTGAAAATTTGTGCCCCATGCAGCTGGGAAGCAAAGTCTTGAATATTTGGGACGGGATAATTATCTAAAATTGTTCTGGCGTTAAGCGCGCGATAGTCACCGCAGAGGCGGAAAGTGTCATCTTTCTTAGGCACCAAATGAATGGGTGACGACCAACAACTAGAAGAAGGGCGGATAGTCTTATTATCTAAAAGTTCCTGAACAATAGCTTTGGCGTGTTTAAGTTTTTCCGGATTTAAACGCCTAGCCTTTGCACGTACCGGTGGGCCTTCTGTGGTATTTATTCTGTGGACAGTACCGTTATTGATCACGCACACCGATGGGGATGCTGGACCAGCACCCGTTGCACTGTGACTAACCTGTAATGCACACGTGTGTGTGTCCAAGGCCGGCAGTTCAGCAGCAGTGGCGGTGATCCACTGGTAGTCCTTGTCGAAGAGCTCGGTGGGGTACCTGGTAGCGTCGCGGGTACAGCTTCCATCCGGCAGTAGAAATGTCACGCGGCGTCGGCTGCAGGTGCGAGGAAGTGGTGCGGGGGTTGGGGGCGTGGCCGTGTGCGACAGCTGGGCGGTCTGCTTACGCGCGTCCGTGAGCTTGGCTTGCACGGCGGCGATGCGTAAGCGGAGGGCCCCATTGCTGTCCCGAAGTTCGTCGTTGTGTGATCTAAGAGAAAGCACTGCAACAGCAGTTTCCGCTAGCTCACACAGCAGAATGGCGCTTTCAGATGAGAGGGGTAAGATATCTGAACTGGTGGTACGGTCTCCCGAGTTAAAGGTTAGTGTACCTCGTTGTAGGTCAGGTGACAGTGCGTGGGCTAAGAGAAAATCTACCCCAAGCACGGGTTCATCCACATCCGCGATAACGAAAGTCCACTGTAAGGGCGTATTAATGTCCTGCAGTTTAAGGCTTAAATTCGTTATTCCATGAGAGCGGATCAGGGAATTATTGGCGGCTCGAAGCGGGGGGCAAGGCTGAAGCTCGAATTTAATACCTGCGGACAAAGGTATCACACTAACCTCGGCCCCCCGTGTCGACTAGAAATGAAAGGCAAGACACTGCATCTTTCACGTACAAGCGTCCTGGCGCGTGAGGAGAATAAGTATTTAGTGATAGGCGTCTGTGCGGTTCAACGCGGCCCGTAGCGCCTGAATTGGGTCGCGTTATTAGTTTGGGAACGCGCATGGAGAACGACAGTTCTTAGCCGCGTCGCCAAAGCGGGAGTGTAAATAACACCAAGCGGGGCGGCGCGCGACGTCGCCCGTCGTGCGGGTTGAGGTCGAAGCGGCAGTGGAGGGGGACTTGTTTGTAGTTCCCTCCGATGGCGACGCTGCAGTAGTGCTGGTAGGAGAGGAGTTACTGCGGCGGTTGCCAGGCGGCGTTGGCTCCGCGCGCATGCGTGGAGCGAGTCGTGCGCACTCTGTACTGCAGGATGGGAACTGCCGCGCAGGTGTGCCAACCCCTGAGGCCTGAGGGCACCCTGGGGGGGCATGCGGGGGGGGGGGGGGGGGGGGGGGCAGAATGTTGTAAACCTGGTCTGCGATCTTCAGTTTGGCATCTAGTGGGGCCGAAGTTACATGTAGAAGGTGAAGTTGAACTTGCGGGGGAAGTTTCAGCAACCAGATGGTCCAAAGTGTAATGTCCGGCATGTGATGCGTGTCAATCATAGCGCGGAGATGACGCCAGAGTTGCGACGGGGACCTGGATCCCAGCGATTCCTGACTGATGAGGCGGATAGCTTCTTCTGTCGATGTGGATAGTCGCTCGAGGATGGTGTGTCGGGCGAACGCATATTTGTCCGTAGCGGGGGGCAAAGCCACAATGCCGCAGATCAGATCCAGTTCGTCATGGAGGTGACACAGTAAGCATAGGAACTTCCAATTGTCGTCGGCAACGCCGTGTAGCTGCAGGATGTGGTCGACCAAGGTAAACCATGTGCGTGGGTGATCCTTGCGAAGGGGTGGTAGCTTCGGCCAACGGGTGGGAAAGTCTTGACATAAATGTTTATCAGAAACTGCCTCTCCCTGTCCATAGTTCTGCAACGTAATTGTCTCGGGTGCAGTAGCGGTGCACCAGCTTCCGCCACTGTCAGTGGCACGCGGCACGGTAGGCGCGGCTGGCTCGACCTTGGTCGAGAAATCAACGAATCGAGCGGTCGACGGAGTAACGCCGACGGGCGTAGAATGGACCGGCGCGGTAGAATCGACCGTAGTCGACCGATGTGCGGCGAACGACGGAATACAGTTTCCGGGCCCCTCCCCTACAGGTGCATTAAAATAGTTAAAATCACCTAATGTTTGTGGAACACACGCGGCAGGAACGGCGTGTGCCGTAACACTCGTAAAGCGGACGCTGGTGGTGTAGGGGGGGTTGGTGCAAAATCTGGAGTTCCGGCAGAAATATGAACTCTCCTGTCTTGAGCGTCCGGCTCGATTTGTACAGTCACTGATTCGGGTGGAAAATTCACACTTGCACTTGGGAAACCTGTAAACATAGTCACTGGGGTTTGAGCACATTGTGTCGGCTGTTGAGCACTCGGAACACGTGGCTGTGGAATTGTATAAACACTGTCCTGTTGAGTACAGCTAATCGATGTGTTCGGAAACTGCGTAGAGCTATTGCGGACGCCCGGTGGATAATTGTAAAACCACGCCGAAGCATCCGTTGGAACACTTAGTTGGCACGTGGTCGGTGTAGCAGGCGGCAAGCGCTCCATTGTGTACTGTTCGACGGTATAAGATTTCGTTGTAGCACTCGCGAACAAAATTCGGGGTCACCAGTATGGGTAAGCGTTGTAGGGTTGCCGAATCCAATGATGCACGCTACACCACATGTAATAAACACTATTTTTATTTCTCGTAAGCACACATATACAGTTGTTTACATTCTGAATTCTCGGTACACGTCCGTACACTTTCGCGCGCGACCACAGACTGGGGCAAAGAGCTTGCCAAAAACAAAGATATTAACCGCGACTTGGTCGATAGTCGCCACATATTGTTTGAAGTTAAATTTACAGATATTACAATTAAAACTTAACTCATTAAATTAATTGAATACCGGTATATCAAAAAATTGGTTCTTTTTAAGAGTTTCTTCTACTACAAGTGTTAAGCTGAATTATTTGTTTAAATGATGAAAGAAACAGATATCATTACACAAACAATACTTTTGACAAAAATGTTAATTACTTTGGCATTAATTAAGGGCTGGCTTTGCTAATATGTTTTTGAATAGAGCCAAATAAATACTCAAAGAATGCTAGGGTTTCATCTTCCAAACTTTTACATTTATTGTAGAATTTATATTTGATTACAAGTCAATAGTAGAATTTAAGTTACAAAACAGTTACTGATTTCACCCTATAACAAAAGACACTAACTAGGCATAACTGAAATAAATTAGAAAAGCAGTTTCATACATAAAACTAAGCACAAAATTAGACCTTGTGTTACATTCTGTAAAACTGAGGGTTAACCCTTCTGTTTTATGAAAATGCTGATTTTACTCACATTAATTAATGGTAATTAGTTAGAAATTAAAAAAAATGAATTTTAAGAAGTCAGCTTGCTTTGTCACACAGTCACAAACAGGACAGTTGATCTCACAGTGCATTGTGATGTCTTAAACAGTTTGATCAAGTGGTAGCACACTACAAGGACATGTCAGTTTTGCATACTCCAAGTCCCACCACTTTGGGAAACATGAAAAGGTGGTAGCTTACCAGTACTACCGTAATGGGTTAAACTGATAACAACAACAAGGCAGAGAAAACTGGTGTGTATCATATTCTTCAGAGGTGACAACTGACTCAGTAATGGTCATTTCTGTCACATCACAATGCCAGGTGTGTGTTACAACACTCCTTTGCAAATAATAGGTTTATACAATCAACACTGCTTTTGTAGCCAGTCCTTAAAGTAATTTACAATGGCAGCACCAGACAACTTCTTGATGGCAGTGTGTTGTATTGGCATTTTTTTCTTATAACTTCAACTAAACATTTTCAAGCCCTGTTTCACTGCTCTAAGGCATCACTACCACCCTGATGACAATGGAAAAGCTACATAGAACAGAGGGTGACTGACCACTGAATAGCCACCACTCTTGGCTACAAGTCACATAAGCCTGCATCTTGACTGTCACCAATGTAATAACCAGAACTAGTGAGATACAATGTTATACTCCAGATAAAACAACATGGTTAGTAACACTAGACCACAGAACTTATCACCAGATTACAGCTGAGCTAATGGAACCCACAACCATGACCAAAATGAACTCTGCCTCATTCAAACACCTATCTAAAACCACACTCGCAGGTAGTCAAGAACAGAAAGCTGGCCCTAAGTATGTACTGCACATTGCAGCCACAGTGAATGATGCTAGTGCCACTGCACCACAACATGTGCACCTAGGATGTCAAAGACTTCATGGAACACACAGGAATTGCACAAGATAGTAAGATGGCATGAATTCCAAATTGCCAGAGGAGGAGACAAATTGGTGGAACTTCTCTCTCTCACTTCCTCTCCCCCCTCCAAAACTCAATGCTACCAGAAAGGGTTAGATGTATTTCAGGGATAATGTCTACAAATCAGATATCTAGTGCTTTGAGCCATGTGCATAAAGCATTTTACCATTCTAAGTATCTTACAACTTTTCCATGAATGGAGTAGCAAACCCTTGAATGATGAAGGAACCCTTAAACTGGAGCAGCAATAACTTAGAAATTTTTTCACTGGCTTTATCCATTGCTGCAAAATTCTTGAAGAATACTATATTGCCCATTCAGTAGTTGCAATATTGTCTGTTCTGGTTGTGACAGACCTCTTGTTTATGGTGTGTCCTGCAAATATTTCTCCAGGACTTACACTAGTATTCTCTGACGTTGATAGGTGAAAACCTTTCAAATAATAAGTCCCCATTCCTCCAAAAGTTACTCATTGGCGAATTCTGAACATAAGCAAACATTTGTTGGGCTGGTGTATCCAAATGGTTCTCGTGTCTTGCCATTTTAAAGGTGTAACCTAACCAACTCAAGGTTTCATCACTCTTTGACTGATTCTTCTGACTGAAAGCAATAAATGCTGCCCAGAGATTTCTGTTGAACATTTGAGCAAGCAAGGGATTGGAATCATATGGCATGGTCTGATAATGTTTCGTCCCCATATCAAAACAAAAGTTATTAAATTCCTGAGAGGTGAAAGCAGTGGCATTATAAGATATCAACACTTGGCTGGGACCAAACATCCCAAATATACTTTTCAGAGCCTCCACAGCTGCCCATGCAGTAGTTCTGCTAATGAGAATTAGCCAAGTTAACCTGGAGAAGGCATCTCCAACTACAAATATATAAACAGTTCCTTTCTTTGAATGTGGCAATGGACCTACAAAATCTATAAGTATTGTTTCCATAGAGTCTTTGGTAGGTTTTGTGGCTGTATATCCAGTCAAGGTACTCTTGCTACAAGCACACTCCTGACATTCTATGACAATACTTTTTATATTCTTGTCCATGCCAACCCAAACAAAATGTTCCTTAACCTTCTCCCTATTTTTAAAGAACGCACTGTGGGCACCCATCAGAGATATATGAAATTATTGTAAAGGGGAAGCTAACAAAGCAGCTGAGACCACAAATCTTGCCCAAGTTTGTATCTGACATCAAAATGCCCCTTTCTTCAATAAGTAGCAGTACCTCTCCTCACCCTTGTTTATCTTATCTCTAATCACCTTTAACTTAAGACTCCCACTTCTGATAATTTTCAATTCTGTCAAACAATTTGGGATGCTTGAACAATATAGCATTACTCTCATAAGGCAACTGACCATTTTCCTCCCGACATTGTTCATCCAGGTCCTAGTCATAAAATATTTGACTCAAGGCATCTGTGACCATATTTTCCACATCCTTGATATGCCTTATACAGAGTTGAAAAGCCAATATTCACATTGCTCATCAAGTTATCTGCGCAGATCTTCTCTTGTGCCCTAGCATCCAACTAAGATCTTGATCATCAGTCTTGAGTTCAAACACCTGGTGTTCCAAATATGTCTTAAACTTTTCCTGAGCAAATAAGACTGCCAAGGTTTCAGATCTGTATACAGAATACCACTGCTTCAAGTGATTGATGGAACATGAATCAAAGGCAACTGGACAACACCCTTTCTTGTCTTCTTGTCTGAGGATGGCCCCCACACATGTGTCTCATACATCTGACGTAAAGTAAACGTGTTATTGAATTCCAACAATACTAACAACAGAGCCACCTGAAACACTTCTTTAAGAAAGAGAAAGGCAGCTTCTTGAGACTCATTCCCCTGGAAATTCACTCCCTTTTTTCCTCAGCACATTTAAACTCAGGAATAAACTTCCTAAAAGAACTGACCATGCCTATAAATTTTGCCACCTGCAGCAAATCACCAGGAATAGGAAACTTTATAATCAACCTAATCTTTTCACTGAGTATAGTGATACCATCCACAGACACACAGTGTCAAGGAAACTGTGTCAATGGGCAAACAGACTTAACCGTGAAAGAATTCACCATATGTCCTTCCTTACATAACCTCTCAAAAACTATCTCAAGATGTCAAAGATGCTTTTCTGCAGACACACTACATGTCATCCAAGTAATGATAAAGGAATTAAAGCTTCATCCCTTTGAAGAGTCTGTCCAGAAGTTGAAACAATGCAGTTGCACCAATTGAAAGGGCTAATGAAAATTCAAATTTAATCCCTTCAAAGGCTTTATCCAGAAGGAAATTCAAATGTAATCCCTCTGAAGATTCTGTCCAGAAGTTGAGAGAATACAGTGGCACCAGTTGAAAGATCAAAAAGAAATTCAGACTTATTCTCTTTATAGGCTCTATCCAGAAGTTGAGACAATACAGGAACACTGCCTGAAAAGTGAAATGGCTCCTGGTTAAACTCATATAAATTCCAATCTGTATTAAAGGCAGTTAACTTAGACAACTCTACAAGGTGTATTTAATAGTATGCCTGGTTTAGATCTACTGAAAACTTTAGCTCCCTCTAAACAATGCAAAACCAGAGTGGAGAAGAGGTGGATGTACAGAACATAAAATAATTTACTTATTCAGTTTCCAGAAGTCAACAACAGGCTGAATTCCTCCTTTTGTTTCTTAACCATAAATAAAGGGAAGAGTAAGATAAAGAAGATGGCTGAATAACAACCTGTTGTAACATTTCTCTACGGCCAGCTTTACCTAATTCACACAAAGAGGTGACAGTCTATGAGGTAGTCACTGAACACAAAACTCGTCACTTACCTTTGGCAAGTATCAGACAGGTTTTAACACAACTGATCCTAGCGCATAGTGCAGCAAAAGGCAAGTAAGACTGTGTGACTGTACCCATATCAGTATTTACAGTCAAGCATCTTTAATTAAAGTAATTAACTACTGTGCTGCACCACTTCAATACATCCATACAACTAAAGTGCCCCACTTCTGCTTCAAAGATCAGTCACATAATATGAACAGATGTGGGATCACAGGATGGGTAGACAGCAACTATGCAGTTCCAAGCTGTCCTAATAATATAACTGTCTAGGGATGTTAATGTCAGGATAGCGGCTGACAATGACTTCAAAGTTATAGCGCAAATTGAGAAAGTATAGTGAGTTACAAAGGTCAAGTTCATTGAAATACAGTTGGGGCAGCTGTGTGTCAAACTGAAATTTATATCTAGGAGCAGTTGATAGCTATGTAAGACAATCTGTGTCATCATTCCATTCTTTCACAGCAAAAGAGGTAGTGCAGCAATTACTGACTGCTTGGTGTTGCTGCAGTAAAATTTACAGCTCAAGAGGCATCACAGGATGTCTTTCGAAAGCAACAAAGTGCTGAACACACACATGGTCTGAAGGAAGTGTATACATCGCAGTGGAGTGGGAAAATATCTGTGATACTGTTTTGCTTGAGATAGTGCGAGCATAGAGTCGAGATGTGCTGCTTATGATTTTAGTCACTCAATCATCCAAATATCAACAAAAGTTGATTGCAAGATGGTGTTCCTATTCCAACAGGTGTTGCATGCAGTTATGTGGATTCAAGGCATACGATAAAAGTTATTAGCAAAATACTGTTTAACTGTTACCGAATGTCAGTCAATGTTATTTATGTACAGTGATGTTAAGCATCCTTGCCACAGTGGCTATACTGCTTCCCATGCGATCACCGAAGTTAAGCACTGTCGGGCATGGTCGGCACTTGGATAGGGGACCATCCAGGCTGCCATGCGCTGTTGCCATTTTTCGGGGTGCACTCAGCCCCATGATGCCAATTGAGGAGCTACTTGACTGAATAGTATCGGCTTCAGTCAAGAATACAATTATAATGACCAGAAGAGCGGTGTGCTGACACCACGCCCCTCCTATCCGCATCCTCCTCTGAGGATGACACGGCTGTCGGATGGTCCCGGTAGGCCACTCGTGGCCTGAAGATGGAGTGATGTTATGTGTGGTTCTCCCTCTAACCATTAACTAATATTCTATTATAACTAGAGTCTTCCATGACATGGATATGCATATAGACTCCATCCTTATTTCGAAATGTAATCTGCTTGTGATGAGAATGCAATATTTCCAGCGAAAAAATGGAATCAGGATTATATTAGTAAACTGATGTTGTGTGTGTTTCTCCCTCCTGATATTAGGAAATGTGCCATTAAAGTTACAGCCTTCCATGCCATATAAAAGCGTACAAAATGTAATTTGCTTAGGAAGGAAAAAGAGTGCCCAGTAACCTAGAGGTGCAATGGAAAGAGATGTGCATAACCTAATCTCCAAATGTCTGTCAGAGCTATTTAAGTATAGTGATGCTGTGTATGACACTCCCTCTCGCCTTTAAGAAATGTTCCATTGAAACTAGTTTTCCATGTTTTATATATGCATATAGACTGCATTCTAATTTCAAAATGTAATTTGTCTATGAAGAAAAAAAGTACCCAATAATCCGACAATGAACTGGAAACAGTTACATGTGATATAGGTCCAAAATGACTATCAGGGCTATTTAAGTACAGTGACACCATGGAAGGTACTCCATTCCATAATTAATAAATGTTCCATTAAAGCTACAATCTTCTGCACCACTTAAATCTGATACGGATTTTTGAAATGTAGTTCTGTATCTCTAGCATTAAGACACAATCAAACTTAACCAGTCCAGTTGCACAATTTCGAATCAGAGCTTAAAAGGCAAATTCTTTTTAACTAAAGGAACTTCCTTTTACATTCCTACAGAAGTGGGAAGACTCCATGACACAGTCACTGCCAGGAAGGTTGTTTTCTAATGAGGTGGAGACTAGATGTTTGAAGCTATAGAATAAAGAATTGCAGAAACTAGCAGCTATTGTTATATTCCAGACAGCTGCTTCATCAGAAGATCAATTCTGAATGTAGAACATTTACAAATTATATAGTTTGACCACGGGTCTTTAGATGCTTTCTTGCTGTTGTTACCTAGTGTTTCTACTGACATCCCACTGTCATCCCTGTGTAGGAGACATCGTTTCTTAGCCATGACACAGGTGAACTTGAGAAATTTACCACATAGGTACTGCTAAAGCCATCAAATAAACTGGAAAGTGCTTGTCAGTAGGACTCTACATTCCACAAAAAAGTTAAAGGCTACTAGACACTGCAGAACAGAACAAGCAAACATGACGAATCAGGTACATGTATATTCCAAACAAGTGAAAAACACACACACACACACACACACACACACACACACACACACACACACACACATGATGTTTACAGCAGGGAGGGAGGGAGGGACTGCCCTCATGAGCCTCACCCCGCCCAGTACTGCATAATCACATACTGCATCCAGGAATGCTGCTACACTATACCATCTGTCAAACACGCTGTACCACCCACCTGAAACTGTGTCTGGATACAGCACTATTGTCACTGGCTGGCTAGTGTGCTGCACCACTTGGTGCAAAGCCATGTACAGTATTGCACTATAGTCTACAGGCAGATAGTGCGCTGTACCAATCTGAACGAAACCACTTTCTGGTAATGTACTACTCTCAACCACCCACTTATTGTGCTGTATCATCTGTATGTAAGGGTTGTCTGTGATTCTTCATGTCTGCTTGCTTAGCTCTAAAGAGTCCAGGAGTCTTCAACTCCTTGGTAGGAATGGAGTCCAATTGATGAACACTTTCAAATGTTTGTGGTGGCTTTGGCAGCTATCTTTGTGGTAAATTTCTCAAGTTAGTCTCCATCAGGGTTGAGAAACCATGTTTTCTACATGGGGATGACAATGTTATGGCAGTATCAATACTAGATAACAACAGCTAGGAAGCATCTGAAGGCCCATGATCAAATCAGGTAAGTTGAAATGCCTTATGTTAAAAATTGCTGTTCTGACGGAGCAGCTGTCAGGAATATGACAGTAGCTGCATCTGCTCATCACCTCACTGGAAATCCACCTTTTGGCAGCTACTGTGTCACAGACTCTTCCTACTACTATAGGAATGTGACATGAAGATCCTTGATAATGACTGTATGTTGGAAGAAACTGTAAGAAGCCATCGCAGAAAATATACCTCTTTGACCTTTCAGCAGTAGCGGCATAGGAGTGGATGTAGGTCAGAAATAGCATGCTTCATCCAAGTGGTTTGAATATCTCATGTGAACAGAACCCCAGAAAAAGTGATTAATCCATCTGGCATAGTAATAGCTGAACTGTTAAATTCCACCATGTTCCTCTAGTTTAGACAGGTGGAATGCTGTCCCCCCACCCACCATTGTGGCTTAGAGCTACTCCAGACCAGCAATTGTATGACATCGAAAACTCGCTGAAAATTCCAACCATTTGTCACAACTGTAGGACAGCGCTTCGAATTCTAGGAGACTCTTTTTAATATCTGGTGGAAGTTTCGAAACATATTATGAACTTTATGGCAGGTAATTGTTATGACTTTCCCATCTGTGCTTAGACATCAGTGTTGGGTTCACAGAGTAGAATCATAGTTCTAAAAATGAGGAAAATAAATTCCTTAACATCCCTAACTCTAGCAGCAAACTAAGCCTGCCCAGCAATTTAGAGATGTGATGAACGTTTGTGTAGTCCGATTTTTTAACATGAATACAGTTCTCGTTTCTCTGTAACTTCTATACGTATATCACTTTAGGGGGCTGCTTCATTTCAGGCTGAGTCTTTTTCTTGCCAATTCAGAAATGGAGCAGAGAGATTTATTTAAACTTGTAAGTGAAGGCAGCATCCTGTGTAGGGTTACTATTTATTTTGAGTTCATCTGCTACTAGTTTCTTCCAGTGGGATAACACCAATTGTGTGAACATAATATAGTCACAGGTATGGAAATGGTAAATGTAGGTGGATATAAGCTTTCAGCACATGTAAGTAGAGACACTATGGAGAGAATATGAGTTGTCATATATGTTAAAATCAGCCATATTGTGAAAAATTTGGAAACTAAATAATTTTGCATACAGCAACATATAGAAGCATGAGCATGTGAGCTTAAATTAAATAATGGCACTTTTATAATTGTAGATATGTATAGGTCCCCATTGGTGAATTTTCTACTATTTTTGAAAAACTTGGATTCTTTGTTGTGCTACCTGTCAGACAAACGAAAGCAAATTATTGTTTGTGGGGATTTCAATGTAGATTTTCTGAAAGAGTCTAATGGAAAGCTTGACCTTGAAGTATTACTTGATTCTTTCAATTTGACATCAGTTATTGATTTTCCTACTCAGGTGGTACAGGAAAGCAGCACACTGATAGATAACATTTTCATAGACCAAAATAAATTTAATCAAATAAATCTTTTCCTGTTAAGAATGGTCTGTATGATCATGATGCACAGCTAGTTACAGTATGTGATATACATCCATATGGTATTGCAAAACAGTTCTCCAAAATAATTCATTCCTTTAATGATTTAACAATTCAAAATTTTAGGGAAACCTATTTGATGATACCTTTGTGAGTATATTTGAAAACAGTTTCCCTAAGAAAACAGTGAAATATAATTGTAAGAAACAAAGTAAAATGCCATGGCTTACTAAAGGGATAAGAATATCTTGTAAACAGGAAAGGGAGATATGCCTTATAGCTAGGAGGAGTAATGATCCCGAAACAATGAAACATTATAAAAACTACTGCACAGTATTAAAAGAAGTTATCAAAAAGTCCAGAAGTATGTGCCTTATGTCTGAGATTAGCACGTCTGATAATAAAATTAAAACAATTTGGAATATTGTGGAAAGGTAAACAGGGCAACCAAGACCACAGGAAGACTGTATTTCTATCAAACACAATTCAAAGTTTGTTAACAAGAAGTCAGTAGTAGAAAATATTTTTAATAATCTTTTTTTAAGTGTTGTAGAGAAAATAACATCCATCTGTTCATTAGAAAATACAAGGCAGTATATGGAAGAGTACCTATGCAATTTGATAAAATTGGAATTGAACCCAACTCTCCTACTGAAATTAAGAAAATAACAAATTCACTCAAAAAACAAAAACTCACATGGAATTGATAGCATTTCCAAAAGAGTACTAAAAGCCTGTTCGCAACAAATATGTAGGATTCTCAGCCACATATGTAGTAGCTCACTAAAACAGGGCCTTTTTCCAGATAGACTGAAATACGCCAATGTTAAACCATTGCATAAAGAAGGGGATAGATCTGATGCTAACAACTACTGCCCAATCTCACTTCTGACAGCTTTATCCAAAATTCTTGAAAAAGTAATGTATTGAAGGGTAGCATCACATACTTGTAAAAATGAAGTGCTAACAAAATATCAGTTTGGTTTTCAGAAAGGCTTTTCAACAGGAAATACTATATATGCTTTCACTGATGAAATATTAAATGCAGTGAATAACCGAACATCACCCATTGGGTTATTTTGTGATCTCTCTAAGCCTTTGGATTGTGTGAATCATGAAATTCTTCTAGATAAGTTTAAGTATTGAGGTATGAGTGGGACAGTACACAAATGGTTTAATTCATACTTAACTGGAAAAATGCAGAAGGTTGAAACTAACAATACAGATAGTTTGCAAAAACCAGAAGAGGCCTCTAACTGGGGAGGTATCAAGAATGGTGTCCCAAAGGGTTCTGTCTTGGGTTCCTTATTGTTCTTAATATATATATTAATGACTTGCCACTCTATATTCATGAAGATGCAAAGTTATTTCTTTTTTCTGATGATATAGTAATCACACCCAAGAAACAAGAATCAGCTGAGGGAATTGCAAATAATGTCTTTCAGAAAATTATTAAGTAGTTCTCTGCAAATGGACTGTCACTAAATTTTGAGGAAACACAGTTTATACAATTCTGTACAGTAAATGGCATAACACGACTGATAAATATAGACTATGAACGGAAGTCTGTTGCTGAGGCAGAATACTCAAAATTTCTGGTCGTGTGCATTGATGACAAATTGAATTGGAAGAAACACATCGATAATCTGTGGAAACAGGTTCAGCTACTTATGCTGTTACGGTTATTGCAAATTTTGGTGATGAACATATAAGTAAATTAGTTTACTATGCTTATTTTCATTCACTGCTTTCATATGGCATCATATTTTGGGGAAATTTGTCATTAAGAAAGAAAGTATTCATTGCACAAAAACGTGTAATCAGAATAATAGCTGGAGCCCACCCAAGATCACCTTGATGACATTTATTTAAGGAACTTGGGATATTCACAGTACCTTCACAAAACATATATTCACTTATGAAATTTGTCATTAATAACCCATCCAAATTCAAAAATAACAGTGAAGTGCGTAGCTATAACACTAGAAGAATTGATGATTTTCATTAACCTCGATTAAATCTCACTTTGGCACAGAAAAGGGTGAATTATGCTGCCACAAAAGTCTTTGATCATTTGCCAAATAGTATTAAAAGTCTGACAGATAGACAACCAACATTTAAAAGCAAATGAAAAGAATTTCTGAAAGACAACTCCTTCTACTCAATAGATGAATTCTCGGATATGAATTGTAAATGAAAAAACAAAATTAATTAATTATTTTGTGTAAAGAAATCTTATGTTTAAGTCACACATTCCACATCATTATGAAATTTCGTATTCATGATCTATGGAACAAGGACTGATGTATGCATGTATGTACATCATCAACTTTGAGTGGCTTTGGGATTTTAAGTGCTCGTTGTGTTGCACTAAGCATGTAGATATGTAAGTATGAGATGTATTTACTTCACCTTTCCATCAAAAATCAATAAAGTACACTAACCTAACCATCCTCTCTGACAGCTGGACATAAAACTGAGTTTCTCACTATTTCCAGAGGTGGACTACTCATGCACTACATGTATGTGTTAACAAACAGATGACTGTTACTCCACAAAAAGTGCTATCGTAGTAGTATGTGCAGATGAGTCCTCTCACTACCAGGTAAGTTGTTGCAGATATGCTCAATGATGAATTACAGATTAAAATATCAAAATGTGCTCGTAGTTTACCAAATGATGAAGGTAATGAGTGGTTGAAATCACTTGTTGTCAGTGAACCATGATGTATCAGGCATTATTATTAATGATGAATGTATATGTCTGTTTCAAGTATATGTGCATGATACTTATCAGGTCATCCTTTTTTTTTTGTAGAGGTATTGGCAACAAATGGAGACTGGCATAACACACCACTGCTGGCTCTATCTGGCTACTGACCCCAATCTAATGGTAGCATGATGGCGGTGTTGTCATCCAGGTGAGGCAGAGCTTTCTAATAACAATCTGTACAGATATACTACACTGTGTGTGTGTGTGTGTGTGTGTAATTTGATAAGTGAGTTATAGACTGTCAGATATATGTTTCAGAATTGCTTAGCAACCTCATACTGCAGCCATACATTTCAGAGTTACTTGATGACCCCATACTGCAGATGTGTCTGGAGGTGGGCTAGCAGCAATGCCTTCAGACCCATCAATGATTCAGCCACCAACACTCATGTCATTTCATTCAGGGCCATCTCCATGCCAATCCCAGCCTGTCAGTAGCTGCACAGTACCATCGATGTCTGCATCAGCTCGTACAGGGCCATATGGCTACTGCCCCAGTCGAGCAGTTGCAGGGCAGTACCATCAACATCCATGTCACCTAGCTATCAATAGAGCAGCAGCAGCTCCACAGACTCCATTGTCCACCAACAGCAAGTAAATAACACAGCCATTTTAGACTATTCTGTGATTGCTGTTCCTTTCAGGAACAGAATGTTGTAGTCCTACATTGATAACATCAGTGCTGGATTTCAAGGTCCAGGTACATTTCTTCATGGATGCCATGTAGTTTTGGAAAGGGAACTCCCTGAAATCAACACCCATCAGCATCCCACCATGAAATACATGATCGTTCTCTACTCTGAGCTGATGCACCTTGTAGCCGACCAGAGTGGGCAAGCGGTTCTAGGTGCTACAGTACGGAACTGCGCAACCGCTACAGTCGCAGGTTCGAATCCTGTCTCGGGCATGGACGTTTGTGATGTCCTTAGGTTAGTTAGGTTTAAGTAGTTCTAAGTTCTAGGGGACTGATGACCTCAGCAGTTAAGTCCCATAGTTCTCAGAGCCATTTGAACTATTTGATGCACCTTGTCTTGCTCCCACCCTACAGATGGCAGTAATGATGCTGTGGAGGGAACCGCCTTCTTACTTTAGGGAAAGGATATATCAATGGCAGAATGGAACTTTTGTTGAGAGTGTCGTACTGAAGCGTTTTTGTGATTGAAAGGAAAGTGGGTCTAGACAGTCAGCCTTGTATTCCACATTGATGTGTACTTACAGGTTTTTGATTCATTAAATTAGGGGGGGGGGGGGTCCAGTTTCACCCCACTTCCTCCAGATACTGCCGTTAAAAAGGATGTATCAGTGTCGAGATTGGTGAGGAATATATGTATTGTTTCACATTGTCTCTTCTGGCTTGCAACAGAAATTACCTTAAATATGTGAATCTTACACATATACACAGGATGTCTAATGCCTGTGAATATTATAATTTCAAAGGAATCTCATTCCCTAGCGCAATCCAAGATCTAGCAAAATTCAAGAGGCTGATCATTAATTACGTCATTCATATTTATAGTCTCCATGAAGATGAGAAAAAAGAAAACAAGCCAGATGGTGTGAAGCATAAAATGGTTTGATTCCTCTACTTTTCTGAAGCATGTAGATGTATAGTTGTTCCCTGAAGGCGAGAATCATCACTGCATTTAAATCAAAAACGTGTCCCACCAATTTTTAGCCAGAATGATTACAAATTAGCATAAACAGGAAATTTGCCCCCGGAGGTCTCAACTCTTTCACTAAGAGTGAGTATTTAGGTAGGCACCTGATTGATTGCTCAAGTCATGAGTTGGTACATGTGGAAATGCCCACCAAGGATAAAGAGTTCTTTAAGTTCAAGAATCCCAACCATCAGGAGCGAAGTGCCTTTATTGTAAATGATAACTATGAGTGAATGCTAATTCCAATGGCATACTGTGAAGGTGATCCCAAGGCCTCTCACACCAGAGAATTGTGTCGTATACACACAGTCAGTTAAATGTCATATCCGTGACCTCCATTTGGATCGTAAGGCAAAAACTCCTCATATTGCCACTATTTTCTAAGGGAAATGTTCTGTGGTGCAGCAAGCAGTGCATGCAACTTGCTATACTTGTTGCGAACTTTGGCGATTCTGGGTCAGAAAATGACAGGGTCAGTATCATAACTGACAATGTGGAAATATACATTTCATTCTCCAAGCAAATGATGGCAAGAATAGCGTTCTGCTTCCTGGATTCACTACAATTTATGCAGACACCTCTTAAGAAACTTGCTGAGACAATGCATCAAGAGGATATGCTTATCACTCAAGTTGAACTTCACAACAATGGAGAATTTCAGCTTGTAACGAAGAAGGAAGTCTTCCTGTATCAGTACCTTGGTTGAGTGGAGAGACTCTGTAGAACGACATTAGCCAATACAACTGCATTCACTGGCAAACACACAGGCATTGCCATAATGGATGCAGAGAATAGGCATGTGATAAATGTGTGGCAGGAGTTCAGCACCTATAATTTAGAGGAATATGCTAAATAGTAGCCTACTTGGAGAGAAAGGTGTAGTTGCACATAGACATTTCTGGGAAATTCCAGAGTGGGTACCTGAGCACATGTGCTCTTGAACATGCCTTCTATTACACAATTTCAAAGCTATTGTTAAAATGCATATCAATATCAGACTGTGGACTGTTGATGATATGTTGCATTTTTTCCAAACTCAGTACTCACATGGGACGTTGCCACTGCATCCACTGGTAGGCCAAGGTGAATATCCTGCGAATAAGTGAGGAAGAGTACAGGCCATCTGATGATTTATATCGTTTACTTCGATGTAAACAATCCTTATGGATGTGCTAGGCAACAAACTCTGCCATTTGGAGGGTTTGGATGACTGTCTAAAGAAGAAGTCTTTGGACTGAGGGATAAAATTCATGATGTGCCTGCTGGTGCTGGTGGAGGATACATCTTGGGGGCAGACCTGGAATATCCCTCCAAACTGCATGATGGACGCATTTACTTGTCTGAAGTACCTAGTCCCACAGAATGGTTCTGTCCATAAGCTGATGACAACGCTGCGAAATATGCAGATATTCATTCTACACCACAGAAATATCGAGCAGTTTCTCAGGTGTGGGATGCAACTGCTTTGAACCACCCGTGGCATCTCCTTTAATCAGCGTCCCTGGCTCAAGGAGTACATTGATGTTAATTTCAAACAGAGGGCTCTCGCAGCTTCTCCATCTGAAAAAGATTTTTATAAATGAATAAATGATTCAGATTTTGGCAAAACCATGGGGGAATGTTAGAAACCGTTCGAAAATTCATTTACTCTACCATTGGGATGGGCGTTATCGTGCAGAGAGATTACATCACAAGGCCAAATTTACAGCGGCCCACAATCTTTCATTGAGTGACTACTTGGTGTGGAGATGGCTAAGGTTTCAGCAAAGTTTACAAAGCCTGCCTATCCCATAATGTGTGTTCTGGACCTCTCCAAACTCCATATTTATCGATTGCACTACATGTCTGCAAAACCAAATTCCGTTGATATCAATTTACTTCATATGGATACAGATAGTTTCATCTACTGGCTCAATGCCTGCAATCTGTACAAAGTAATTAGGTAAAATCGTGAGAAATTTGACGTATCTGGATATGTGGCAGATAATCCTTATGACATAGCACCTTAGAACAAGAAGCTTATCAGCTTGATGAAAGGAATGACTAGCAGATTGTGGAGCCTTTAGGGGTCAGTTCGAAGATGTATGCGTAATGTGCAGATGAAGGTGCCACCCAGAGACGGGCTAAGGTTGTGCGTTATGTGGCCTTAGAGGTTCTTACGATCTAAGATAACCAGGAGTGTATCTTTGCTGATGATGTATCCACTTACATAGTGCTGCACTGTAACTGAACGTCAGTCTAGCCCGCCATGATGACAAAACATTTAATATGTGTGGGTGAGAGCAGGACTCTCCCGTCCTCACATTATTTTCTTGAGTGATTTTTTTTTTTTTTGGTATTTGTGCATGCATTAACGCGCGTGAGTGTGTGAGTGTGTGTGTTTCTAATAGGTAGATAAACAGTTCGTCACAGTAGTCTGTATGTTTTTGTATGGATTGTATGGATGTGAATTACTGTTCACTACGTGTGCTACACCTCTTCATGGCATCCTGGAAACCCTTTTTATAATACTTCCTGGTGTGAATAGTTGAAAATTCTCTAAAGTTGTTTGTTCATGTATTCTCCTCGCTCAGCAATATTACCTACACTGGAAAGATGTTTGTGTAGCAATAGATGCGATTTAGATTTTCCACATTTGCTGATATCACTGATTGCTCTTGGACCATTTAATGTTAGATTAGGTTTATTTATTAGTTCTTTTTAATCTCAAGTGCCAGACCCAACTGATGCAAGCCTAAACTTCTCTGGTTGCTTCTATAATTATTATTCACCATAGTTTTGTAATTAGGGTTCTTCCTGTCACTCGTATTTCAGTTTGCACAATTTACCTCCTAATTGTTCCTGAGATTTCCATTACATTTCCTAGAAGCACCACTACTCACTCTGTTCCATTGCCTAATTGTTCCTGGGATTTCCATTACATTTCCTAGAAGCAGCACTACTCACTCTGTTCCATTGCTAACCTCTCATTGGTTGATTTCTAGCCTCAGAACTCATCACATTCTCTACAGCTGTGTTTTTAACCTTCTGTACTTTTACCACATGGGTCAAAAAATCTTAAATGTTAGTTCTGGGTGCAATAAAAAGTAATTCTCTTATTCTCTGGAGACACTTGTGTTTTAATCCAATTATTATGGATCTAAGAGTCTACTTTTGTTAATCCAGTATTGACAAAAACTTTTAATAGTTCCCTTCTAGTACTGTGTCAGTCACTACCCCAGAGTTCTCTAAAAATTTATTACAAGTAATGGAAGAAGCACCATTTGACACTGTACACAATCCAGTTTACATTCTGAACGTTAGTAACATCATTTGCGATTTCAGCAAACTGAGATTCTACATCTTCTGTTTTCTCCTCAGAAGTTAATATACCTGTATTATCTAATTCGTTCCCTACAATTTCAGTTTCATTATTTGATCTGTTTTAGTTTGTTAACCTTGAGTTTCTAGCTTGTCCCTATCTTTTCTTTAACACTTGACTGGTTTTCTGACAAAAATTAACAACTATATCTACCCTTTTTCATGATATTATACAATTTGGTCTTTTTTTAGCTTCACAATCTTTGCTAATAGCAATTAGTCTTACATTTATATCCTTAGTAGCCATTTCCAATTTATTTTGTAATCATGTTTTCTGAAATTCCATTTTGGCATGTAAGTTAAATTGCTAATTTTGCTCTTAACTTCCTTTTAATGTCACTACTCTTTATGCCCATTTCTGAATTTAAATTAAAAATACATTTACCCATCTCATCCATCATTTTCATTAGTCTATCTTCACCATCCTGATTCCTTGGTTTGAAATCACATTTCTCATCGTTGGAAGTCATAAGTTCTGCAAGGGATGTCCCAGAAAATTCGCCAATAATTTGACTGGCTTTTCCTTTGTCATAAAAGGTAGAGTCCTCTAATTTCACCCAAGAGTCAATCCAAATTTTAGTTCTTGCTTCCCATCTTTAAATATAGTCTTCACAAGGTTCACGGGAAATGGCGTTATCTGTGCCGAGCATAGACGTCGCTTGAAGCATGTCCGCCATCATGGCGAGTCTTTGAAGTCTATTTCTCCGCTGAAGCCCTGTGTTACGCCCATCCTCTTATCGTTGATTCATTGAACTGACAGTCAGTTCTGAGTATATGCTTTGAAACAATATACACTGCGATGACGAAAGTCATGCAACACCTTCTAACGTCGTGTTGGACGTCCTTTTGCCCAGCATAGTGCAGCAGTTCCACATTGTAGCTTATGGCACTGAATCAGAGAGATTTGGCTGTTTTCATGTTCATTTCAGGTAATTCATGTATCTCGATCATTTACTAATTCTTTGAACGCAAAAATCTAAGAAGTATTTCATTAATTAAGAAGAAAAATTATTAAATACAAGCGTTAACATTACGGATGCTTTCTCGCCAATAGGAGCGAGCGTGTCGTTCTAGCTGTCAAACAGTGCCAACTTTCACAGCAGTGATTGTCGCGACTAAAGACTGTGGTAGTATTTAACATTCAACGCCATGTGCCATCTGTTGGACGAAGTTCTACTCCTTTCGAAAAAACTTTTCTTTGCGCTTTGGATGTATTAACCCAATTATAGTCGAAGAAATGAACCGAGAAGCTAATTTGCTTTGTGAAAAATTTTATACTTCTTGTTATACCTAACAGGCTACCGATATTTTTGGCTCCGTATCAAAGCCGAAGATCAAGGATAGCTTGAAAGACGATAACTCAGTAGAGAATTGTTGAAGCCAACAAATGTGAATGTCAAAGACAGACTTATAACGTCTCCTAATGTTTATATTTGCGCCAGATACATACATGCTTAACAAACATTTCAGCATAAAAACTAAAACTACAAGGCAATTTCAGAAAACTTATATTAGAATTGGACAAGGCTCCGATGAGTATTTTGATGCATGATGAAATCTTACGCTGCCTTGGCTCCAACACAATCGTTTGCACAGGAGGAGCACCAGGCCCCAAAGTGTAAAGAGACATTTTCTTTCACAGTAGTTTATTATAACACCAGTAAAAGATAAACAATGAACGATTAAATCCAACAATCACGTAGCGAAGAATGAAAAATACACAACAGCTTGAGTGAGCCAGAGATAAAGGCGGGAGCCCGAACTCACAACGAAGCTACTTACATGGGTTGCTTAGATCGGTAAATTATAATCAAGTACATGGTTTCAGAATGCTTATAATTTCAGTTAATCTCTCAACTGACGCCAGGCACCGGTAGGTTGTACTGAACAGAAAGCCGACCATTGTGGCCGAACGGTTCTAGGCGCTACGGTCGCAGGTTCGAATCCTGCCTCTGGCATGGACGTGTGTGATGTCTTTATTTTAGTTAGGTTTAAGTAGTTCTAAGTTCTAGGGGGCTGATGACCTCAGATGTTAAGTCCCCATAGTGTTCACAGCCATTTGAACTATTTTTGAACTAAACAGAAAAGCCGTTGAAGTACAAGTTACCCAGATGGAAAAGTTTAGACAAAGTCATCCATCACAAGAAACCTATTTTTTTCTTTTCCAATGGAGTCACGCCCATCACAGAACTCGCAAAACAAATAACTATTTATCCATTTGCCATTCTCAAAATACAGTCACAAGATCCGCTTGAGCAAGGAGACATATTTAAAACGCTTACATTCAACTGACTTCCAGAAACGTATTATCAGACTTTCAATACGCAGAAACAACCTGGTACCTTATATTGATTGAATAACAGGTGAGTAATGCGCAATATCAAGAGTGACAATTTCAGTTTTGCTCACCTAACGTATTTGTTCACAGCTTCCTTTTTTGCCATCTACGAATTTAGACCAACCAAGGTGCACTTAATTCCAGAAGCAATTCTGTGAGCCACCAATAGTAACTGCACAATCAGCGTCCGTCATCATGCAAGAAATATCGATGGCCCATTTCTGTTCTCTCGCTTGTAACTCGCACACATTGCTCAAAATCCACTTACCAGAATGAATGCTCCATAACATCTCCACTGTCCAACCACCCACAGTGTTTTCGAGTCCAGTATTTCCAGATGATAAATCGGCGCCAAACCAGCTGTCAAAGATCCTCGCTGCAGCCTGCAATGATCGGTAGTGCCCAGATGTAGTTACCAGTGGGGCACAGTATGTGTCACCCCACTCTCCAATATTGCCAAATTTATTCAAGATGGCTGATCCAGGATGGCAGCAATAGATACGGCAACGTTGCAATGGCACCATAGTGGGCTACCTCCACTAACATACCCTCCCCTCACCCCCTCCCCACCAATCCCTCAGAAAATGGTGGGAAGTTCAAATTCCAGCAGGACAATGCAACACACCACAACTACCTCCACTAACCTAAGAAAATGGCGGGAAAACAGGTTATTTGGGCTACCTCCACTAACCTAAGTCATCCAACCATCACCTCTTCCCAGGAATTCGTGGGAAACGAACTCAGCCTTTGCTGGATAGGATGGACGTATGTCTTTATTTTGAGTCTTTATTTAAACAATTAGAAGCAGTACCACCATCAAGAGTGTTCTCCAGGAGGTCCAGAGTCCAACTGACCTAGTACACAGTAATGCCAGCAGAGAGCACTGATGTCCCTTCCATGATGTAGCCCAAGATGGCTTTCTGTGGAGGAAAAATGGCAGGAGAAGGACTCAGCCTGTGCAGGATAGCATGGAGATATGACTTTATTTTCAGTCTTTATTTAAACAATTAGAGGCAGTACCACTGTCAAGAGTGTTCACGAGGAGGTCCGGAGTCCAACTGACCTACTATACAGGAATGCCACCAGAGGGCACTGACATCCCTTCCATGACGTAATCCAAGATGGCGGTCTGTGGTGCAAAAATGGCAGGAAAAGGACTCAGACTGTTGGGTAGGATGGACATCAGTCCTTATTTTGCATGCATGTTTAATTAAAGAATTAGAATAACCCAAGATGGCAGTCTGGGGAGGTAAAACAGCGGGAAAAAATCTCAGCCTGTGTTGGGCTGCTGGATAGGAAGGACATTAGACTTTATTTTGATCGCAGTCTTTATTTAAACAATTTGAGGTACTACCTCCACCCAGTGTGTCCACCATGAGGTCTGGAGTCCTACTGACCTAGTACACAGTACTTTGACCAGAGGGCACTGTCATCCCTCCCATGATGTAATCCAAGATGATTGTCTTGGGGAAAAATGGCGGGAAAATGACTCAACAAGTGCTGGGCTGCTGTAGTGAGGAAGGTGTGTGCTTTATTTATTTTCGAGAAACTTAGTTATGGACGGACTTGACGAAGTTTATTAATTACACTGATACAAAACACATGCTCGGACATGCTTGGGGTCACACCACACAGCCTACAGAGCTGCAAACTGTGTGGTGTCACCGCCAGACACCACACTTGCTAGGTGGTAGCTTAAATCGGCCGCGGTCCATTTAGTACATGTCGGACCCGCGCGTCGCCACTGTGTGATCGCAGACCGAGCGCCACCACAAGGCAGGTCTCGAGATACGGACGAGCACTCGCCCCAGTTGTACGGACGATATTGCTAGCGACTACACGGACGAAGCATCGCTCATTAGCTGAGCACATAGTTAGCATGCATTGCTCATTAGCCGAGCAGACAGTTAGAATAGCCTTCAGCTAAGTCCATGGCTACGACCTAGCAAGGCGCCATTTGTAACATTGCATGTACCTCAAGATAGAGTCTCACTTGTATCACCAAGAAAGCTGTATACCAAAGGACTATATAAAAAGTTAAGTGTTCTAGTAGCTACATACTTTTCTTTATAACATTAATAAGTATCCTGTTTCAGACCTCTATTTAGCCTCCTTGAAATACGCGTGCCTTTCGGCTACTTCAGTGTGGCGTAGCTGTCTTGTTACGCCACAACAGTTGGCGACGAGACAACAGAAAGGGTCTTGTTCTTTCTAATAGCTTACATTTATTTGTGTCATGGCTTCGCCAGATGTACTGTCCGAATTTTATCGCTTGCAGAATCAGCAGACGCAGGTGTTATTGGATGCCCTTGGACAGCTCGTCCAGGGTCAACGTGCGCTGCTTCACCGCTACCGCAGCCACATCATGCAGATGCACCGCAGTTTCGCACTTTTGACGCGTCGCACGAGACATGGACTGAGTGGTCACGCCAGTTTGGATTTCGTCTCGCCGCCTACGGAATTCAAGGTAACGAGCGGCAGCCTCACTTATTGTCTTGTGTCGGTGTGTCCACCTACCGTGTGATAGTGAAATTGTTTCCCTGATGCGACGTATCAACTCTGTCCTACGATGAAATTTTGTCGGCATTGGACGCCTATTTCCAAGAAACAGTCAATGTAGTTGCAAAAAGGTATACGTTCTTTCGTACGAAACGTACGGCCGGTCAAACTAATAGGGAGTGGGTTGCGACATTGCAAGGCCTTACACGGGATTGTGCATTTGAATGTGACTGTGGCCTTCCTTATTCAGATACAATGGTACGTGATGCAATTGCACAGAACGTTTCTGATGTTCGTGTACGGGAGCAGATTTTGAAACTAGTCAATCCCTCCCTTCAACAAGTGATAGACGTATTGGATAGACAAGACACACTTGACTTTGCTCAGGACTCATTTGCAACTTCGCCAGCCGTGTGTAACATTAACTGGCCTGCCGGGCGCGCTGCGCGGCCCAGTCAACTGCCCTCGCGCACATCAACGCAGCTGCCGCCATGCTCTAAACCAGCTGTGCCGCGCCAGCATACAAATGTAGTGAAATCATGCCCGCGGTGTGCTACTAGACATTCGCGTGAACATTGCTCGTCATGCCAAGCTATTTGCTTTTTCTGTAATAAGAAAGGACAAGTTCAAAGTGTTTGCCAGAAAAAGCTCAGATCAGACAATCACAACCATTCCAGGCCCTTTGCTTCGCGCCGGAATCGAACCAAGGACACTCAGGCTCGTGGACCTTCGCCCATGGACATTCATGTAGTTACTTCCACCCCGTCCAGTGCCACTTTTTCTAACAGTGACTGTGTTTGTCCCACAAACTGTGTGTGTCGACGTCGCCGGAAATCACGTCACTTAGCAAGTGATTCTGTACCAGTGTCTGTCCAAATTGCACACAACAGTCGCTCTTGTCGTCAGCAGGACAATAAACTTTTTGTAGATTTGGACTTTAATGGCAAGGTCATACCATTCCAGCTCGATACCGGAGCTGCAGTTTCACTGCTCAATCACGTCACGTACAAACAACTGGGCAAACCTCCATTGCGTGCCGCAAATGTTCAGTTAAAAAGTTATTCAGGACAGCAGATCCCTGTGTTAGGACAGTGCAGCCTTCTTGCAACATACAAGGGACAAACAAAACTTGTGTCATTTTACGTTCTTCGTTCTTCTACTGCAGTGAACTTGTTTGGTTTAGATTTATTTCAGTTGTTTAACATGTCTATAGTAAATCGGGTCCTATCAGTGAATCAGACTGTGCCTTCAGACAGTATTTCTCGTCTATGTGAAGAATTTGCAGACATTTTTGCACCAGGCTTAGGTTGCGCTAAAAACTATGAAGCACATTTGGAACAGAAAGTAAACGCGCAACCGAAATTTTTCCGGGCGCGCAATGTTCCCCACGCATTGCGTGATGAGGTCGCAAGAACATTAAACGATTTAGAATCACAAGGTGTAATTGATCATGTGCAAGCTTCTCTCTGGGCATCACCCTTAGTAATTTTGCCAAAACCTTCCGGAAAACTGAGACTTTGTGTGGACTTCAAGGCAACAGTGAATCCACAACTCGAGACTGCAACTTTTCCCTTACCCCGCCCGGAAGATCTTTTTGATAAACTGTGCCCGGGTAAATACTTTTCCAAGTTGGACCTAGCAGATGCGTATTTGCAAATCCCGGTGGACGCCGAATCCCAGCGCGTCTTGGTGGTTAACACGCATCTTGGTTTGTACCGCTTCAAAAGACTGCCATTCGGGTGTGCATCCGCCCCTGCATTGTTTCAGCAATATTTACAAACTGTTTGTGCGTCGGTCCCTACTGCTGCGAACTATCTGGACGATATTGTGATCTCCGGAAAGACAGCCGACTAGCATTTAGTACACCTACGAACATTATTTCAGGTATTGCAACAAAATGGTCTTCGCTTGCGGAAGGACAAATGTGTGTTTTTTGCTCGGGACTTGCCGTATTTGGGACATGTCATCAATGCCCAAGGCATACATCCGAGTCCAGAGCACCTCCGTGCCATACAAGATTTGGCTTCACCACAAAATGTGAAGCAGCTACAGAGTGTGTTGGGTAAAATTAGCTACACTTCTGGAAATTGAAATAAGAACACCGTGAATTCATTGTCCCAGGAAGGGGAAACTTTATTGACACATTCCTGGGGTCAGATACATCACATGATCACACTGACAGAACCACAGGCACATAGACACAGGCAACAGAGCATGCACAATGTCGGCACTAGTACAGTGTGTATCCACCTTTCGCAGCAATGCAGGCTGCCATCTCCCATGGAGACGATCGTAGAGATGCTGGATGTAGTCCTGTGGAACGGCTTGCCATGCCATTTCCACCTGGCGCCTCAGTTGGACCAGCGTTCGTGCTGGACGTGCAGACCGCGTGAGACGACGCTTCTTCCAGTCCCAAACATGCTCAATGGGGGACAGATCCGGAGATCTTGCTGGCCAGGGTAGTTGACTTACACCTTCTAGAGCACGTTGGGTGGCACGGGATACATGCGGACGTGCATTGTCCTGTTGGAACAGCAAGTTCCCTTGCTGGTCTAGGAATGGTCGAACGATGGGTTCGATGACGGTTTGGATGTACCGTGCACTATTCAGTGTCCCCTCGACGATCACCAGTGGTGTACGGCCAGTGTAGGAGATCGCTCCCCACACCATGATGCCGGGTGTTGGCCCTGTGTGTCTCGGTCGTATGCAGTCCTGATTGTGGCGCTCACCTGCACGGCGCCAAACACGCATACGACCATCATTGGCACCAAGGCAGAAGCGACTCTCATCGCTGAAGACGACACGTCTCCATTCGTCCCTCCATTCACGCCTGTCGCGACACCACTGGAGGCGGGCTGCACGATGTTGGGGCGTGAGCGGAAGACGGCCTAACGGTGTGCGGGACCGGCGCCCAGCTTCATGGAGACGGTTGCGAATGGTCCTCGCCGATACCCCAGGAGCAACAGTGTCCCTAATTTGCTGGGAAGTGGCGGTGCGGTCCCTTACGGCACTGCGTAGGATCCTACAGTCTTGGCGTGCATCCGTGCTTCACTGCGGTCCGGTCCCAGGTCGACGGGCACGTGCACCTTCCGCCGACCACTGGCGACAACATCGATGTACTGTGGAGACCTCACGCCCCACGTGTTGAGCAATTCGGCGGTACGTCCACCCGGCCTCCCGCATGCCCACTATACGCCCTCGCTCAAAGTCCGTCAACTGCACATACGGTTCACGTCCACGCTGTCGCGGCATGCTACCAGTGTTAAAGACTGCGATGGAGCTCCGTATGCCACGGCAAACTGGCTGACACTGACGGCGGCGGTGCACAAATGCTGCGCAGCTAGCGCCATTCGACGGCCAACACCGCGGTTCCTGGTGTGCCCGCTGTGCCGTGCGTGTGATCATTGCTTGTACAGCCCTCTCGCAGTGTCCGGAGCAAGTATGGTGGGTCTGACACACCGGTGTCAATGTGTTCTTTTTTCCATTTCCAGGAGTGTATTATCATCGCTTTCTGCGCAATGCCTCTTCCATTTCAGCTCCGCTTCATAGCTTACACCGTACGGGTGATCCGTTCGTCTGGACGACGGAATGCGAACGCGCCTTTCGCCAGTTGAAATCGGCGTTGCTTTCTAATACTTGCCTTATGCCATTCGATCCCCAGAAACCCCTTTTGTTGATGGTAGATGCATCGGATTTCGGGATCGGTGCTGTGCTTGCGCACAAAGATGGATCGCACGATCGCCCTATTGCTTTTGCGTCCAAATTACTCTCGTCTGCGCGAAGAAATTATTCACAGATAGAGAAAGAAGCTTTGGCTCTCGTGTTTGGTGTTACTAAGTTCCATGATTTCTTGTATGGTCGTCACTTTACCATTATCACAGACCACAAACCTCTGACATCGCTTTTTCATCCGAACAAGCCTGTACCTCCGCGTACCGCTCAGAAATTCATTCGCTGGTCTATTTTCCTCTCGCAGTACCGCTACGATATCGTGTATCGGTACACTGCTAAGCACAGCAACGCCGATGCGTTGTCCCGTTTGCCTGTTGCTGAGGATAAAGCATTCGATTCTTCTGAACTTGCTTGCATGTTCATTGATGCGGAAACTGATGACGTGGTCGAATCGTTTCCCATTGATTTTCGTCGTGTAGCTACAGCCACAGCTGCTGACCCTGTCCTTGCTATCGTTTTGCGTTTTGTTGCTACGCAATGGCCTTTGTCAAAGTCCCGGATCGAGGATCCGTTGGTTCGCCGATTTTTTGCTCATAAGGAGAGACTTTTTGTACGACGTGGTGTTTTGTTGTTGCGTTCTGATAATGATCAGTCCAGAGTCGTGGTCCCACGTTCGTTACAGTCCTCTGTCTTACGGCTTCTTCACCAAGAAGATTTGGGTATAGTGCGCACGAAACAACTTGCTCGTCAGCACTGCACTTGGTTTGGAATCGATGCTGCAATTACGAATATGTGTTCTTCTTGCATGGCATGTGCCGACCAACAATCCGCACCGCCGCGGAAAGTCTTTGCTTGGCCAAAAGCCACTTCCCCTTGGCAACGCTTGCACATCGATTTTGCTGGTCCATTCTGGTAGATGCCTTCAGTAATTTTCCTTTTGTTGTCCGGATGTCTTCCACGATGTCAACTGCCACCATCCAAGCGTTGTCTGCTATCTTTTGCATTGAAGGTCTTCCGCAGAATATTGTTTCCGACAATGGCCTACAATTCGTGTCTGCTGAATTTCAGTCATTCTGCCAGGACAATGGTATTCAACATCTGACATCCGCGCTGTCTTCGCCTCAGTCCAACGGTGCCGCTGAACGATTGGTCCGGACTTTCAAGTCACAGATGTTGAAGTTGAAAGAGTCGCATTCTCGGGAGGACGCGTTGTTGCTCTTTTTGTCATCGTATCGCTCTCAGCCCCGCGATGGTCGCTCGCCGGCTGAGTTGCTCCACGGTCGTCCTCATCGAACCTTGATGTCTTTGCTGCATCCGCCGCATCAGGTTCCTGTGCAGCGGCAGACTCCCGCTTTTGCTCCGGGCGACGTTGTATTCTATCGCAACTATCGAGGTTCACGGCGTTGGCTCGAAGGGCGCATTCTTCGCTGCCTCGGTCGCGCTAAGTATTTGGTTTTGGGGGCCACTGGTGAGGTGCGTCGGCATCTCAATCAGCTGCGCCTCTGTCGTCGCACGGGTTCTGCCGCTCCCCGTCTGCTTTCAGCGACGGTGGCGTCCGGTCAGCGCCCTGGGAACCCATCTACTGGCTCGCCTCATCCCCAAGTGTTACCGACGATGCCTTCCATTTTGCCCCATGGCGACGCGCCGCCGCAACCGCCGCCGCCGCCGCCGCCTGTTCTCCCGCCGGCGCCGCCCGCATTCCACGCTTCGCTGCTGCCACCGAGCGCCTCCCTGGGTCACGCGCCGCCGATCGCTTCCCGTGACCAGCCGTCCTCCGCCATGGAAGTCTTTCCCGCTCCGGACCATATGGCGTCTTCGCGCGTCGGATACCCCGACGCAATGGAGGTCGACCCTTCGGCCCCTCCTGTCTCTTTACGGGCGCATACGCCGCATGTTGACGTGCACCCTGGACTAGGTTTTCAGGCGTTTCCTAGCTCCCCTCGGACCGAATGGCCGGGTGCGGGTGGCACAGCCTCGCCTGTTGTTAGGCTCCCCACCTCATCGCATACGTCAACATGGGGTCCTGCCCACGGCGGGCGGAAGCCTTATAACACGACCGTTCGCCGATTTGCGGGGAAGGAATGTGGTGTCACCGCCAGACACCACACTTGCTAGGTGGTAGCTTAAATCGGCCGCGGTCCATTTAGTACATGTCGGACCCGCGTGTCGCCACTGTGTGATCGCAGACCGAGCGCCACCACAAGGCAGGTCTCGAGATACGGACGAGCACTCGCCCCAGTTGTACCGACGACATTGCTAGCGACTACACGGACGAAGCATCGCTCATTAGCCGAGCACATAGTTAGCATGCATTGCTCATTAGCCGAGCAGACAGTTAGAATAGCCTTCAGCTAAGTCCATGGCTACGACCTAGCAAGGCGCCATTTGTAACATTGCATGTACCTCACTTGTATCACGAAGAATGCTGTATACCAAAGGACTATATAAAAAGTTAAGTGTTCTAGTAGCTACATACTTTTCTTCATAACATTAATAAGTATCCTGTTTCAGACCTCTATCTAGCCTCCTTGAAATACGCGTGCCTTTCGGCTACTTCAGTGTGGCGTAGCTGTCTTGTTACGCCACAACAAACTGCTCTTAAATTACAGAAATAACTCATGTTAAACGCTCCGCAGGCATGCAAACAACACCTAAATTACTAAAATAAACAGTATACAGCACACAGACAGGCAAACTACCCGTAAATCATGCAGAACACAGATGTGTAGACCCGAAATCAACTCGTAACTTGTCAACATAATGGAGTGTACCGTATACAGACCTGTAAACTACTGGTAAATCACCGAAATACTGTGGTACACTGATGTGCAGACACGCAGACAACTCGTAAATTCTGTGAGACTAGTCCCAGCGGAGGTTCGGGTCCTCCCTTGGGCATGTGTGTGTGTGTGTGTGTGTGTGTGTGTGTGTGTGTGTGTGTGTGTGTGTGTGTGTGTGTGTGTGTCCTTCGGATAATTTAGTTTAAGTAGTGCGTAAGCTTAGGGACTGATGATCTTAGCAGTTAAGTCCAATAAGATTTCACACATATTTGATTTTTGAACTCGTAAATTACCGATGTAAATCACTGCACAGCATACAGACCATCAAAGTACTTGTAAATAACTGAAATAATGCATTTATAACGCTCTGCCAAGACGCTCACAACGCTTAAAAAGCTAGAAACAGTGTACAAACACTCATTGCACGTACAATTGCTTTCGAACTAACGTCAGTATATCAGAGGCTTGAAGGGCAGGCATGTGTTGATGCAGCCATGAGCAACCGCAGCATGCAAGTCAGCTCGAGCCATCAGTCTCATGCCGCTGCCACCTACAGCAAGCAGGTGAAAGTCATGTCTATTTTCAGGTATACAGTTACAGTTATATTGACGTCACAGAACTCCAAGTCATGCTCATCCCACTCCCATACACAAGACGCCTCAAGGCAGCATGTGTGTTTACCGTTGCTGACGTGATGTCCGTGGATACTGATGTCACAGGTCTCGCTATAGAAGTCTGATTCAGTATAGCACAGAGTGCATTGTTTCTAGCGATCCCAATGGGATATGCGAGCTGCATCTAACCATTCATGCATACCCAGCATGGCTGGCGCATTGCTGCAAAATGTTCATCCTGCTGTAATTATATGTCTCAGAAATGTTAAAAGATCTTACCGCTAAAAGCGTTCATTACGTCTGTGCACGCTCGTGAAATTACCGTTAATCATTAAAGCGTTCTTGTTGTTTGGAAAGAGAGCAATGTCTAAGCACTGATGGGGGGACATCAGAACAATTACGCAAACAAAATTCGAAGTACTGTCTTACAGAAGAAAAAAATGATAGGAATTTTCGGTATCCTATAGCTACAGGTCTGGAGATGTCCTAACGCCACAGTGGTGGATCAGTGATGGCACCCCCTTTCCCCCAAGAGATGAATGGTTTGCTTCAACTTGTCTTTGAACACTTGCTTTCTCAGAACTTACTGTACATACCTTGTCTCCATCTTGTTCGAATCAGTTTGTAGACACTTCTACATCCTCTCACAAAGGATGTCTTGTGAATGAATGGAACATTATCATTATATTTTGTAGAGATCACCATATTGCACCAACAATTAAACCCTGCAAAGTCACCTACAGATCGTCAAATATGGAAAGGCCCTTACTCAGTTACACCACTCTGCCACCAAGGGCGGGAGCTTGAATATTGGAGTGTGAAACCAATCTTCAACCCAACAACATATCACCGCGTACCGTGTTGATGTAGTAAACAGGCAATTTGTATCCTGTGCCATACAAAATCGCCCCTTTTACATCATTCATACATATACCATGAACACAGACAGCATAAACATAAGCACTGTAGGTATACTCCTCGCTGCACTAGATATTTCCCGCGGGATCGGGCGGTCATCCATTCCCAATGTGTGTCCAGAGCACCCTCAGTGGACAGAAGTCACTCTCAGAACTGTTGTACGAAGTCTGGGTCGGTTCCCCTCAGCACAAGGACGTTACTGTTTCTGGTCCCAACCTGCTTGCTTGCTGGCTTTTCTACACCCATCTCCGGACTCTGGGATTACCAGAACATATGTAATTTCGAATGGTTTGTCAGAATACCATACCATTTTCACGATACTTCTCAATATGAAGCACATAGCAATATCACTTGCATAGCAGTACCACTTGGACATCATAATTCCGAAGATATAGACTGGAAATTATTTTTCTACAAACCCGAAACTTTAGTTAGGCGGAGCTTGCTGTGAACCATTGAGAAACTAGAAACCTATCCTGTCTGCGAAGACCTTTACATGAAAGCTCGAAGAAATAGAGGAAACTAATATTTCCACTCGTGAATACCATGGCGGTGATATGAAATATTCCAAATCACCCCTGCAATTTACAAAGTCGACTAAGGTGTTTCTCATGTCTAGAGAACCAGGAAATATGGCCTTCACCTGATAGATACACACACCACAATCGATGTTCCCTCAACTAAACAAAGGCGCGAAATGTGCAGAAGCTCCCAACCAGACAATTTACATGAAGAGAATAATAGTCCAGCCCAAGCACACATCCATATTAAATCTTCTAACATTTCCATGCGATCACGAAAGGTGCTTCTCCATTTAGACAGTTCCTGCTGTTAACTGGAAACGTGAAACATTCCCCCCCACCGGTCACCGGCGCTGCACACCAAGCACACATAGACAGAATCGTCCTAGGGAAAAAACAGGCCTCATATAAATTTTATCCCTGTACTTACAATTAAACATTACGTTTGTGGTCTCAGTTGAACGACATTCGACAATGAGCGAAGTAATGGAAATACACCATGATGACGGCTGTGGCTCTGCTCTCTGTACCATTCTCATGACCTGACAAACTCTTCCCTTTCATATCACAGTATTCGTCTTCAAATCTATACTTTCCTTACTACTCAGCATAGTCTTTTCCTTTGCACGCGTCGGAACACAAACACATGCTTTATAAGCCTGATGCTCAAGGTGAACCTGTCATGCTCCCCCAACTACTAAGTATAATACTTCGCCAACAAATGATTGCAGATTATATGAAACAATACTGAGAGAAATACAGTGATGGGTGGACATTTTACATAAGTTTTTCTTGCACTGCCACTAGATATTCCTCAAGTATTTGTAATGCATTCTGTCTCGATGCCGTGTCAGAGGTTCTGCGATATATCCACTGAGTTATAGGCGATTGTTGATTGAGAAGGATTGTGGTGTCACCGCCAGACACCATACATGCTAGGTGGTAGCCTTTAAATCGGCCGCGGTCCGTTAGTACACTCCTGGAAATGGAAAAAAGAACACTTTGACACCGGTGTGTCAGACCCACCATACTTGCTCCGGACACTGCGAGAGGGCTGTACAAGCAATGATCACATGCACGGCACAGCGGACACACCAGGAACCGCGGTGTTGGCCGTCGAATGGCGCTAGCTGCGCAGCATTTGTGCACCGCCGCCGTCAGTGTCAGCCAGTTTGCCGTGGCATACGGAGCTCCATCGCAGTCTTTAACACTGGTAGCATGCCGCGACAGCGTGGACGTGAACCGTATGTGCAGTTGACGGACTTTGAGCGAGGGCGTATAGTGGGCATGCGGGAGGCCGGGTGGACGTACCGCCGAATTGCTCAACACGTGGGGCGTGAGGTCTCCACAGTACATCGATGTTGTCGCCAGTGGTCGGCGGAAGGTGCACGTGCCCGTCGACCTGGGACCGGACCGCAGCGAAGCACGGATGCACGCCAAGACTGTAGGATCCTACGCAGTGCCGTAGGGGACCGCACCGCCACTTCCCAGCAAATTAGGGACACTGTTGCTCCTGGGGTATCGGCGAGGACCATTCGCAACCGTCTCCATGAAGCTGGGCGCCGGTCCCGCACACCGTTAGGCCGTCTTCCGCTCACGCCCCAACATCGTGCAGCCCGCCTCCAGTGGTGTCGCGACAGGCGTGAATGGAGGGACGAATGGAGACGTGTCGTCTTCAGCAATGAGAGTCGCTTCTGCCTTGGTGCCAATGATGGTCGTATGCGTGTTTGGCGCCGTGCAGGTGAGCGCCACAATCAGGACTGCATACGACCGAGGCACACAGGGCCAACACCCGGCATCATGGTGTGGGGAGCGATCTCCTACACTGGCCGTACACCACTGGTGATCGTCGAGGGGACACTGAATAGTGCACGGTACATCCAAACCGTCATCGAACCCATCGTTCTACCATTCCTAGACCGGCAAGGGAACTTGCTGTTCCAACAGGACAATGCACGTCCGCATGTATCCCGTGCCACCCAACGTGCTCTAGAAGGTGTAAGTCAACTACCCTGGCCAGCAAGATCTCCGGATCTGTCCCCCATTGAGCATGTTTGGGACTGGATGAAGCGTCGTCTCACGCGGTCTGCACGTCCAGCACGAACGCTGGTCCAACTGAGGCGCCAGGTGGAAATGGCATGGCAAGCCGTTCCACAGGACTACATCCAGCATCTCTACGATCGTCTCCATGGGAGAATAGCAGCCTGCCTTGCTGCGAAAGGTGGATATACACTGTACTAGTGCCGGCATTGTGCATGCTCTGTTGCCTGTGTCTATGTGCCTGTGGTTCTGTCAGTGTGATCATGTGATGTATCTGACCCCAGGAATGTGTCAATAAAGTTTCCCCTTCCTGGGACAATGAATTCACGGTGTTCTTATTTCAATTTCCAGGAGTGTATATGTTGGACCCTGTGTCGCCACTATCAGTGATTGCAGACCGAGCGCCGCCACACGGCAGGTCTAGAGAGACTTCCTAGCACTCGCCCCAGTTGTACAACCGACTTTGCGAGCGATGGTTCACTGGCAAAATACGCTCTCATTTGCCGAGACGATAGTTTAGCATAGCATTCACGTCATTTGCTACGACCTAGCAAGGCGCCATTGTCAGTTGATATTGTGAATCATGTACCGTCCAGACCGACGTTCACCCTTAATGGATTAAAGTTAAGTATTCCACCAGCTACATCCTTTTTTCTAAATTCTAATTTCCTTGTCCTGTTCCAGACTTCACGCCAGCCTGCATGAGCTAAAACACGTGCCTTTCGGCCTCCTTCTAGTAACACGGTGTTGCCTCTCCGGCCAACCAAAACATTGGCGACGAGGCAAAACCGCGTTCTTATCGATATTGCCCTGATTTACTTGTGTAATGGCTTCACCAAAATCTCCAGATGTACTGTCCGAATTTTATCGCTTACAGAATCAGCAGACGTAGGCCTTACTGGATGCCCTTGGACAGCTCGTCCAGTGTCAACGGGAAATGCAAAACAATGTGGCAGCCGTCCCTCCCCCGCTAACGCCGCCACAACACGCTGTTGCACCAACTTTTCGACCTTTTGATGCTGCACTGGAAAGCTGGACGGAGTGGTCACGCCAATTTGGATTCCATCTCTCCGCCTACAGAATTCAAGGCAACGAGCGGCAGCCTTTTTTGCTATCATCGGTCGGCGTACAAACGTACCGTGTGATAGTCAAATTATTTCCCTGACGCGACGTAGCAACTCTGTCCTACGACGAAATTTTGTCTGCATTGGATGCATATTTCAAAGAATCAGTCAATGTAGTTGCGAAACGGTATACCTTCTTTCGTACAAAACGTATGGCAGGTCAAACTAATCGGGAGTGGGTTGCAACCTTGTAAGGCCTTACCAGGGATTGTGCTTTTGAGTGTCAAAGTGGACTCCCTTATTCAGATACTACGGTACGTGATGCAATTGCACAGAACTTTTCTGATGTTCGTATAAGGGAACAGATTTTGAAACTAGTCAATTTCTCCATTCAACAAGTGATGGACATGTTGGATCGGCAGGACACACTTGACTTTGCTCAGGAATCATTTGAAACTTCATCGCTTTTTCATCCGAACAAGCCTGTACATCCACGTACAGCGCAGAAATTCATTCGCTGGTCTATTTTCCTCTCGCAGTACCGCTATGATATCTTGTATCGGTCCACTGCTAAGCACGGAAACGCCGACGCGTTGTCCCATTTGCCTGTTGCTGAGGATAGAGCATTCGATTCCTCTGAACTTGCTTGCATGTTCATTGATTCGGCAACCGATGACGTGGTCGAATCCTTTCCGATTGATTTTCGTCGTGTAGCTACTGCCATAGCTGCCGACCCTGTCCTTGCCACCGTTCTGCGTTTTGTTGCTACGCAATGGCCCTTGTCAAAGTCACGGATCGGGGTTCCGTTGGTTCGCCGATTTTTTGCTCACAAGGAGAGACTTTTTGTACGACGTGGTGTTTTGTTGTTGCGTTCTGATAATGATCAGTCCAGGGTCGTGGTCCCACGTTCGTTACAGTCCTCTGTCTTACAGCTTCTCCACCAAGGACATTGGGGTATAGTGAGAACGTAACAACTTGCTCGTCAGCACTGTACTTGGTTCGGAATCGATGCCGCGATTACGAATCTGTGCTCTTCTTGCATGGTGTGTGCCGAACAACAATCAGCACCACCGCGGAAATTCTTTGCATGGCCAAAAGCCACTTCCCCTTGGCAACGCTTACACATCGATTTTGCTGGTCCATTCTGGAAAGCTCGATGGTTGGTTGTGGTAAATTCATTCAGTAATTTTCCTTTTGTTGTCCGGATGTCTTCCACGACGTCATCTGCCACCATCCAAGCGTTATCTGCTATCTTTTACATTGAAGGTCTTCCACAGACTATTGTTTCCGACAATAGCCCACAATTCATGTCCGCAGAATTTCAGTCATTCTGCAAGGCCAATGGTATTCAACATCTGACGTCCGCGCCGTTTTCGCCACAGTCAAACAGTGCCGCTGAACGATTGGTCAGGACTTTCAAGTCACAGATGTTGAAGTTAAAAGAGCCGCATTCTCGGGAGGACACGTTATTGCTCTTTTTGTCCTCGTATTGCTCTCAGCCCCGAGATGGTCGCTCGCCGTCTGAGTTGCTCCATGGTCGTCATCATCGAACCTTGATGTCTTTGCTACATCCGCCGCATCAGGTTTCTGTGCAGCGGCAGACATCTGCTTTTGCTCCAGGCGACTTTGTCTACTATCGTCACTACTGAGGTTCACGGCGTTGGCTCGAAGGGCGCATTCTTCGCTGCCTCGGACGCGCTATATATCTGGGTTTGGGGGCCTGTGGTAAGGTGCGCCGGCATCTCAACCAGCTGCGCCTCTGTGGCCGCATGGGATCCGCCGCTCGCCGTCTGCTTTCAGCGACGGTGCAGTCCGGTCAGCGCCCTGGGGACCCATCTACTGGCTCGCCTCAGCCCCAGGTGTTACCGACGCTGCCTTCCATTTTGCCCCATGGCGACGCGCCGCCGCCGCCGCCGCCGCCGCCGCCTGTTCTCCCGCCGGCGACGCCCGCAGTGGACGCTTCGCTGCAGCCGCCGGCCGCCTCCCTGGGTCACGCGTCGCCGATCGCTTCCCGGGACCAGTTGTCCTCCGACATGGAACTCTTGCCCGCTCCGGACCACATGTCGTCTTCGACCGTCGCGTGCTCCGGCCCGATGGAGGTCGACCCTTCGGCCCCTCCTGTCTCTCTGCGGGCGCATACACCGCATGTTGGCGTGCACCCTGGAGCGGGTTTTCAGGAGTTTCCTAGCTCCCCGCGGTCCGAATGGCAGGGTGCGGGTGGCACAGCCTCGCCTGTTGTTAGGCTCCCCACCTCGTCGCATACGTCAACATGGGGTCCTTCCCACGGCAGGCGGAAGCCTTATGCCACAACCGTAAGCCGATTTGCGGGGGAGGAATGTGGTGTCACCGCCAGACACCACACTTGCTAGGTGGTAGCCTTTAAATCGGCCGCTGTCCGTTAGTATACGTCGGACCCGCGTGTCGCCACTATCAGTGATTGCAGGGCGAGCGCCGCCACACGCCCCAGTTGTACAACCGACTTTGCTAGCGATGGTTCACTGACAAAATACGCTCTCATTTGCCGAGACGATAGTTTAGCATAGCCTTCAGCTACGTCATTTGTTACGACCTAGCAAGGCGCCATTATCAGTTACTATTGATATTGTGAATCATGTACCGCCCAGACCGACGTTCACCATTAATGGATTAAAGTTAAGTATTCCACCAGCTACGTCCTATTTTCTAAATTCTAATTTCCTTGTCCTGTTCCAGACCTCACGCCAGCCTGCGTGAGCTAAAACGCGTGCCATTCGGCCTCCTTCTAGTAACACGGTGTTGGCTCTCCTGCCAACCAAAACAAGGATCACAAACAGTAGTGGATGGTGTGCTGATTGAGGTTGTAAGAAATGTACACTAGCTTTTCAGAATCCTACTACTATGCTTTCGGTAGATATCATGTCTATGACTTGGAATCAAGTCGTTAAATTCAACCACGCAGAAATGCTTTAATGATTAGAGCAACAAGTGGATCATATTTCTAGCCTCTCATATCTCGAAACGAGTCACCTTTCTCGAAACTATCTGCTACAGTAAAATTCCAGTGTGGTTTTAAGTAGTCCCTACACATCTTACAACTGCTGCCCTTTCTGCAGCTTCGTGGATGTGATCGTTTCAATTTAAGTCGGAACCTTCTGCAACCTGTGTAGAAACAGAGTGACCTGATTTAGTGCGACAATGCCGCGTTTTGATCATTCGATGGAAATTGGAACAAGTTGTCGTAGCTCTGCCAACAGTGTACGACGTGTAAGGTCAGCACTAGATAGTGTAAGAGACAGTACGGCACGAGGATTTTGCTCCTGCATTGTGGTGTGTCCTCAAACTACACACAGACACTACAGTCTGAAGCAGATCCACATTCCTCAGGGCCCATTCACGTCTATCAGCCAAACATGGTATTCTATAAAAAATCCACTATCTTCATCCGATATAGAACTCGATAAGATTTTTACTGCATCTCTCTCCTCCCATAAATCGAAAACAAATACCATCTGCATGCCATCATCGAGCACATGTGATGATCCTATTTAATATACAGGTATCGATCCACATGTACTGTAGGAGGATGACTGTAGCCCACAAACTAAACTATAAGTCGAAGAGACCATCCCTGTGACCCCATGTTGTTGTTTGAAACAATTTTTTTCTGCTGTAAGAAACCTTATACAGTGCCATACATTTTGTTTTTTTCTGCCACGACTTTAAGGTCTGTGTCAGTTTCTAAGCTGACATTCACACGTTCTGATCCATTGCTTCTCACAGAAGACTAGGAGTCACACGGTATAAGTGATTGCTACTGCTGCTTCCATAACACACCGCACACAGTGGCTGATTTTAAATAAAAGACATTTACAACCTCAGGAAACTGGAAGAGTTTGGCGGCGTTGTGGAGAGTTTCTAAACTGCAGTCAGAAGGTGATTGATGACCTCTACATTTAAACTCATCTGTCACACTGACGGAATAGATGGAGGCTCTGCTTTCTGTTTCGGCTAATTCCTCATATTGTAGTCATGTACTTGATCACTGTTTCAGTGCTAGCCATCCCCAGGTGTTACCACTCCACCAAAACTCGTCAGGATGGATCATTTGTGTGACATAGCCAACTTTCATGTGTTCTGTATTTGGCTTAGAGCACTATCTACCTGCGATTGTTAACAGTAAACCTCTCTGTCATCAGAGAACTTCCATCTCATGTGTGATGAAACGTAACACATTCCGCTAATAGAACGAAGATTTATGCAATATAGTCCACCCGATTGTCGCATCTTGGGTATAAAATCGATAATTCAGTTCATAACTAAGTTAGCCCCCCCCCCCCCCCCCATGAACCATGGACCTTGCCGTTGGTGGGGAGGCTTGCGTGCCTCAGCGATACAGATAGCTGTACCGTAGGTGCAACCACAACGGAGGGGTATCTGTTGAGAGGCCAGACAAACGTGTGGTTCCTGAAGAGGGGCAGCAGCCTTTTCAGTAGTTGCAAGGGCAACAGTCTGGATGATTGACTGATCTGGCCTTGTAACAATAATCAAAACGGCCTTGCTGTGCCTTGCTGTGCTGGTACTGCGAATGGCTGAAAGCAAGGGGAAACTACAGCCGTAATTTTTCCCGAGGGCATGCAGCTTTACTGTATGATTAAATGATGATGGCGTCCTCTTGGGTAAAATATTCCTGAGGTAAAGTAGCCCCTCATGCGGATATCCGGGTGGGGACTACTCAAGAGGATGTCGTTATCAGGAGAAAGAAAACTGGCGTTCTACGGATCGGAGTGTGGAATGCCCGATCCCTTAATCGGGCAGGTAGGTTAGAAAATTTAAAAAGGGAGATGGATAGGTTGAAGTTAAATATAGTGGAAATTAGTGAAGTTCGGTGGCAGGAGGAACAAGACTTCTGGTCAGGTGACTACAGGGTTATAAACACAAAATCAAATAGGGGTAATGCAGGAGTAGGTTTAATAATGAATAGGAAAATAGGAATGCGGGTAAGCTACTACAAACAGCATAGTGAACGCATTATTGTGGCCAAGATAGATACGAAGCCCACACCTACTACAGTAGTACAAGTTTATATGCCAACTAGCTCTGCAGATGACGAAGAAATTGAAGAAATGCATGATGAAATAAAAGAAATTATTCAGATTGTGAAGGGAGACGAAAATTTAATACTCATGGGTGACTGGAATTCGAGTGTAGGAAAAGGGAGAGAAGGAAACATAGTAGGTGAATATGGATTGGGGCTAAGAAATGAAAGAGGAAGCCGCCTGGTAGAATTTTGCACTGAGCACAACATAATCATAGCTAACACTTGGTTTAAGAATCATGAAAGAAGGTTGTATACATGGAAGAAACCTGGAGATACTGAAAGGTATCAGATAGATTATATAATGGTAAGACAGAGATTTAGGAACCAGGTTTTAAATTGTAAGACATTTCCAGGGGCAGATGTGGACTCTGACCACAATCTATTGGTTATGACCTGTAGATTATAACTGAAGAAACTGCAAAAAGGTGGGAATTTAAGGAGATGGGATCTGGATAAACTGAAAGAACCAGAGGTTGTACAGAGTTTCAGGGAGAGCATAAGGGAACACCTGACAGGAATGGGGGAAAGAAATACAGTAGAAGAAGAATGGGTAGCTTTGAGGGATGAAGTAGCGAAGGCAGCAGAGGATCAAGTAGGTAAAAAGATGAGGGATAGCAGAAATCCTTGGGTAACAGAAGAAATATTGAATTTAATTCATGAAAGGAGAAAATATAAAAATGCAGTAAATGAAGCAGGCAAAAAGGAATGCAAACGTCTCAAAAATGAGATCGACAGGAAGTGCAAAATAGCTAAGCAGGGATGGCTAGAGGACAAATGTAAGGATGTAGAGGCCTATCTCACTAGGGGTAAGATAGATAATGCCTACAGGAAAATTAGAGAGACCTTTGGAGATAAGAGAACGACTTGTATGAATATCAAGAGCTCAGATGGAAACCCAGTTCTAAGCAAAGAAGGGAAAGCAGAAAGGTGGAAGTAGTATATAGAGGGTCTATACTAGGGCGATGTACTTGCGGACAATATTATGGAAATGGAAGAGGATGTAGATGAAGATGAAATGAGAGATATGATACTGCGTGAAGAGTTTGACAGAGCACTGAAAGACCTGAGTCGAAACAAGGCCCCCGGAGTAGACAACATTCCATTGGAACTACTGACGTTCTTGGGAGAGCCAGTCCTGACAAAACTCTACCATCTGGTGAGCAAGATGTATGAAACAGGCGAAATACCCTCAGACTTCAAGAAGAATATAATAATTCCAATCCCAAAGAAAGCAGGTGTTGACAGATGTGAAAATTACCGAACTATCAGTTTAATAAGTCACAACTGCAAAATACTAACACGAATTCTTTACAGACGAATGGAAAAACTAGTAGAAGCCAACCTCGGGGAAGATCAGTTTGGATTCCGTAGAAACACTGGAACATGTGAGGCAATACTGACCTTACGACTTATCTTAGAAGAAAGATTAAGGAAAGGCAAACCTACGTTTCTAGCATTTGTAGACTTAGAGAAAGCTTTTGACAATGTTTACTGGAGTACTCTCTTTCAAATTCTAAAGGTGGCAGGGGTAAAATACAGGGAGCGAAAGGCTATTTACAATTTGTACAGAAACCAGATGGCAGTTATAAGAGTCGAGGGACATGAAAGGGAAGCAGTGGTTGGGAAGGGAGTAAGACAGGGTTGTAGCCTCTCCCCGATGTTGTTCAATCTGTATATTGAGCAAGCAGTAAAGGAAACAAAAGAAAAATTCGGAGTAGGTATTAAAATCCATGGAGAAGAAGTAAAAACTTTGAGGTTCGCCGATGACATTGTAATTCTGTCAGAGACAGCAAAGGACTTGGAAGAGCAGTTGAATGGAATGGACAGTGTCTTGAAAGGAGGATATAAGATGAACATCAACAAAAGCAAAACAAGGATAATGGAATGTAGTCGAATTAAATCGGGTGATGCTGAGGGAATTAGGTTAGGCAATCAGACACTTAAAGTAGTAAAGGAGTTTTGCTATTTGGGGAGCAAAATAACTGATGATGGTCGAAGTAGGGAGGATATAAAATGTAGACTGGCAATGGCAAGGAAAGCGTTTCTCAAGAAGAGAAATTTGTTAACATCCAGTATAGATTTAAGTGTCAGGAAGTCATTTCTGAAAGTATTTGTATGGAGTGTAGCCATGTATGGAAGTGAAACATGGACGATAAATAGTTTGGACAAGAAGAGAATAGAAGCTTTCGAAATGTGGTGCTACAGAAGAATGCTGAAGATTAGATGGGTAGATCACATAACTAATGAAGAAGTATTGAATAGGATTGGGGAGAAGAGAAGTTTGTGGCACAACTTGACCAGAAGAAGGGATCGGTTGGTAGGACATGTTCTGAGGCATCAAGGGATCACCAATTTAGTATTGGAGGGCAGCGTGGAGGGTAAAAATCGTAGAGGGAGACCAAGAGATGAATACACTAAGCAGATTCAGAAGGATGTAGGTTGCAGTAGGTACTGGGAGATGAAGAAGCTTGAACAGGATAGAGTAGCATGGAGAGCAGCATCAAACCAGTCTCAGGACTGAAGACCACAACAACAACAACTAAGTTAGCAATCCCCATGTGTACACTTGCTTGACAGATGTGCTTGACAGAGTTAGTGGCGGATGACTTGCAATTTCGCATGTTCAATCCAATGCATTCATCTGTTTCCTTGCAAGAGGTATTCTCCGTTACTAACGATCATTTTAAATAGGACTGATGTGGGCATAGTATAATTTCTCAACCGTTATTGGATGTGAACAGTGGGCACTGTACATTTTTGGAAACCTATATTGTGCATGTATCACATAGAGCACTGTTTTAACGAAGTCGTTTTCTCATTTTACAGTTCGGTAACACAGATTATCGTAGAGAAAACTGCAAGAAGGATGTATGTCATACACTGCAAATATTTTTCTTACACTGGAATATTAACAGCGCTGCATTACACATGACTGATACGTCGGAAACTGAAGCTATCTGCCGGTCGGAGTGGCCGAGCGGTTATAGGCGCTTCAGTCTGGAACAGCGCGACCGCCACGGTCGCACTTTCGAATCCAACCTCGGACATGCGTGTATGTGTGATGTCCTTAGGTTAGTTAGGTTTAAGTACTTCTAAGTTCTAGGATACTGATGACCTCAGATGTTAAGTCCCTTAGTGCTCAGAGCCATTTGAACCATTTTTGAAGCTATCTAACATTATAGCTTCTTTTAAGTGCAGAACCTTGTAGCCTTAGGAGTGTATGTGTTTACGTTCTCTCTTACAAATATCCTCCTGGTACCGACCCCAGACACAAGAATAATACTTTAAAGTTGATAGCGTAGTTGATTTGTGTAAAATGCTTCGAACTCCATCCGTCTGGAGCTCCATCATGCATAAAAGTCACCTGTATCTTGTTCTTCTTAATCGTCTTCTGTTACATCACAACACCTTCAAATCTGTTACTATATATGGATACGGAGACCCAGCCTCCTCGACATGGGCGCGTGTGGAGAAATATTGTGCACTTGGATGGGGGACGACTCGGCAAGCTGCATTCATTTACGAGATGTGGAATGTAGAGGTCGACTCTTGGTCGGCTGCGAGAAAGCTCTGTGACTCCCATCTTCATAGAGAGAGATCGTAAATTATGCACTATGCTTGAGGTATTACAAATATGTAGAGTGCTATCTGGTATACTTTGCTGGTGTATGTGTTCAAGCATTAACAATGAATTTACGTACTTCACAGTCATCTATCTACATTTACAATGATACTCGCAAAGTGGAGAAGGAGCGGTTTAGCTATAATTCTGAAATTGGGGAAACATGCTGTTGCATCATTGGTCAGTGTTGAAATTACTGTAAAATTGCTAAAATTGTTTATGCTATCAACTGTGATGCTTATTATTACAGTACACAGACGGTGTCTCTTCCATCCGTCCACTGGTACGCTGTTGGTTACCAAATAATGATTGACTGACATCGCTTGTTTGAGTTGGAGAAAGAGTTTTGGTCGAGGGGTAACACCTTCTGGGTATAGATAGCACCAAAACTGATCATTTACGTGACTGCAATATGAGGAATCAGTCGAAACGGAATGCAGAACCATCAGCTGTTCTGAGTTTAAATGTAGAGGTCGTCAATCACCATTGGACTGCGGTTTGGGAACACTTCACAAAGCCCCCAAAATCTTCCAGGTTTCCTTAAGTTGTAACTGTGTTTTATTTAAAATCATCCACTGTGTGTAGTGATTTATGGTAGCAGCAGTAACAATGACTTACACCGTGCAACGTCTAGTTTTCTGTGAGAAGCAATGGATCAGAACGTGTCAGGATCACAAACAGTAACACCTTTGTGCTGAGGGGACTCGACCCAGACTAGGTACAACAGTTCTGAGAGTGACTTCAATCCATTGAGGATGCTCTGGTCACACGTCGGGGGTGAATGACCACCCGAGGATGACCGCCCGACCTCACGGGAAATATCTAACGCGGCGAGGAGTATACCTACAGTGCATGTGCCTATGCTGCCTGTCTTTCTAGTATATGTGCGAATGATGTAAAAGGGTGATTTTGTATGGCGCAGATTATGAATTGTATGTGTATTACATCAACATGGTACACGGTAATATGTTGCTGGGTTAGGGATCGGTTTCACACTCTCATATTGAAGCTCCCATCCTCAGTGGCAGAGTACTGTAACAGAGTAAGAGTCTTTCCATATCTGGCGATCTGTAGGTCACTTTCAGGGCTTAATTGTTGGTGCAATATGGTGATCTGTACAACAAACAATGATGAAGCTTCATTCATTCACCTTTGTGCCGGGACGTAGGGGTGTTTACAAACTGATTCGAACAAGATGGAGGCAAGGCATGTACGGAAAGTTCTAAGAAAGCAAGTGTTCAAAGACAAGTTGAAGCATACTATCCATCTCTGGCGGGGGTGCCATCACTCAACAGCCACTGTGGCGTTAGGACATCTCCAGACCTGTAGCTATAGGATGCCGAAATTTTCAACCATTTTTCTCTTTTGTAAGATAGTGCTCCGAATTCTGTTTGTGTAATAGTTCTGATATCTCCCTGTCTGAGCTTACACATTGCTCTCTCTCCAAACAACAAGAATGCTTTAATGGCTAACGGTATTTTCGAGAGCGTGCATGGACATGATGAAGGCTTTTAACGGTGAGAACATTTAGCATTTCTGAGACTATATTGACAGCAGGACGAACATTTTGCGGTGATGCGTCAGCCACGCTGGGTACGTGTGCATGGCTAGATTCAGCTCACATGTCCCATTGGGGTTGCTAGGGACAATGCACCTGGCGCTATTCTGGAATAGATTCTACAGCGCAGCCGGTAACGTCAGTATCCACAGATTTCACGTCAGCAACAGAAAACACACATGCTGCCCAGAGGCGCCTCGCATATGGGGGCGGTCTGAGCGCACCTAGGAATTCTGTGACGTCAGTATAATACTCGAAGAATTGTAACTGTATACCTATAAATAGACGCGACTTTCACCTGCTTGCTTTAGGCGGCAGCAGCGTGAGTGTGATGGCTCACACTGCCTGGAATCCAGCAGTGGCTCGCGACGGCAGTGACGCACATGTGCTCTTGGAGCCTCTGACATGTTGACAATAGTTTGAAAGCGATTTTATGTGCAATGAGTGTTTGTGCACTACATTATTTCCGGCTGTTTAAGCATTGTGAGCATGTTGGCAGAGCATTATATATGCATTATTTCAGTGATTTAAGAGTAGTTTGCAGGTCTGTATGCTGTGTACTGCATCATTTCGGAAATTTACGGTTTTGCGTCTCTGCACATCAGTGTACCGCATTATTTTGGTGATTTACGAGTAGTTAACAGATTTGTGTAATGTGTACTACATTATTTTGACAATTTAAGAGATGATTTTGTGTCTGCACATCTCTGTACTGCATTATTTACGAGTAGTTTGCGTGTCTGTGTGCTGTGTACTGTATTATTTAGGTAATTTAGTTTCCAGGTCTGTAGGCTGTGTGGTGAGTCCCCAAGTATTTCAGAGCTTGTGTTTTATACATGTGTAATAAATAAACTTCATGAAATCCGTCCCAAAATAAGTTGCCCTAAAATAATTGAAGTACATTCCTTCCTCTCTCCAGCAGCCCAGCACATGCTGAGTAATTTTTTCGCCCTTTTTCCCTCCAGACTGTCATCGTGGATTATGCCATGGGAGGGGTGGCAGCGTCCTCTGGTGTCAGTACTGTGTACTAAGTCAGTTGGACTCCAGACCTCATGGAGGTACTGCCTCAAATTGTTTAAATAAAGACTGCCAGCAAAACAAAGACTTACGTCCTTCCTATCCAACAGCCCTGCACAGGCTGAGTTCTTTCCTTTCCATTTACCCTCCCCAGACCTCCATGTGGGGTTACATCATGGAAGAGATGACAGTGTCCTCTGGTGGCAGTACTGAGCACTACGTCAGTTGTACCCTGGACCTCGTGGTGAACACACTGGATGAAGGTATTGTCTCTAATTGGTTAAATAAACACTGAATGCAAAATAAAGAGTAGCATGCATCCTATGCAGCACAGGCTGAGTCCTTCTCCTGCAAATTCCTGGGAAGAGGTGGCAGTCAGTTGACTTAGGTTAATGGAGGTAGCCCAAGTGACCTATTTTCCCGCCATTTTCTTTGGTTATTGGAGGTAGTAATTGTGTGTTGCATTGTCCTGTTGGAATTTGAACTTCCCACCATTTTCTGATGAAGTTTAGGGAAGGGGAGAGGGGGATAGGTTAGTGGAGGTAACCCAATTGACCTATCTTCCCACTAAAATTTGAACTTCCCACCATGATGTCATTACGACGTTGCCATATCTATCGCTGCCATCTTGGACCCGCCATCTTGAATACATTTTTGCAATGATGTAGTGTGGGGTGACACAAGTTTTGCCCTACCACTATCCTTGGCCACAGCCCAGCCGTGGCACCAGGAACTCAAGAGAGTCCGTATGGCCCAGTCATTGTACACATATATTGTACATAACCTGCTGAAAATGCAGTCACAGGTCTGCTACGTAACTTCTAGCAAATGTTTTACAGCTGTGTATTCACAAACGGATATTTCTGTCAACACTACAATAAACAGGGGGGCTAAATTTCGTGTGTATTTTGAAGAGCTGCACTTAAACTTTAAATGGAGTACCAGGACATCCCACTCTAATCACTTACCCATCGTCTTTCTAAAAACACACAACCTTCCAACCTAACTAACACACTGTCCTACATTACATGTCAGTATGTCGTCACAATCTTGATTTCAGGGCAGCATGTGTGTTGACAGAAGCGGGAGGGGGGTGGGGTTGGGGGGGGGGGGGGAGACCAGTCTCACTCTCTATCATGTCTTTGTCCATAACCACACGCAGCCTTTCACCATAATCTAGACCTTGTGCTACATTACATGTCAGTCTGCCATGGCAGCCTTGATTTCATGGCAGCGCGACCATAGCAGATCTTTTCCAGTAGCCACACGTGAGAAAATATTGCGATATGGGACAAGGGAGAATAGAATTTTCATTATTCACCCACAGCGAATTTCACATTTACTTATCATCCCTTTCAAATCGCATAAGGATTTCTATGACACACTCTTCCAATAATCATTTTGCACACCTATATTTTCAGTTATGGCTCTTTTAAGGTGCAAGTTGTTCAAGAGTTGTCTTGAATATTCACGAACGTATCTCCTAGATGTGAATAGATACGCACAGCAGCCAGTAACACAACTAGGAATTGCGTCTGGAAAATCATGAGAATTGTTGAAGTTTTCTGATGTAATTAAATAGCAGCAATATAATTAATTCATAGTGTACAATTGCTAACATTTCCAGTGATGAAAGCAACCGTGTAGGGGATCTGAGTGGAAATAAACGGTCTCACTAAGTTCATTCATAAACTCAGAAACCAAACTTTTTTCTCACGAAAGGTTTTCTAGCACAGATATTTTGGTTTTTTGCTACATAGGACGACTGAAATTGTGGTTGAGATACCTGTTGTGAGCTTAAAGTGATTAGAATCCACATTCTAAACACGAGCTCTCACTATATTCTGTGACAATTTATGGTATGATTCTCGCCAATAAACTACTATTATTTTCGCACTAGTTCCATTAATACAGGATTAAAGCCAAAGGAAGAACAAATGTAAAACAGACATACTATTGACTGTTTCGTTGGGATGAAACTATTTTTTTGGAAAAACGTAACTTTCATATGCGGTGATACACCGCAGAAAAAGCAGAAATCGCGTAAGCCGTAGAAATAGCACTGGTAGAGTATGATGAGATACGAGTCGTGAATTTGCTAACTATGACTTTAAACTACCATAAATTGCAACTAAGACTCGCAGTTACCTAAAGGTAGCATTCACAGAAATCACTTTTATCGTAAAGCGCGTTCCTGTTGTCGACTGTTGGGCTGTGCACTTATTGGCTGTCGCATATGAAATATGGCCGCTTCACTCCTCGTCTTCCCCGTGGTTAAGCACTATCGAAAATACTTTGTGCTTCCCGTCCTTCAGTATCGATAATTAATTTTGTGCCTTCCATCCACATTAAGTTCACTTTCCTATTGCTGTCTAGACGCATCTAGAAATTTTAACAGTGTCCACTGCCTTTTAATTATACAATTCCCACTTTCGAAGTCCCGTCCAGCCCTAATGTTGTTGCTAACAAGTTTTCTAGCAGTAGATGAGTTTTGCTATTTGGGTAGTAAAATAATTCACAATGGCTGTAAGAGAGAGGACAGAAAATGTAGAATGACGATGGCAAGAAGAACGTTTCTGAGGAAGAGAAATTCGTAAACATTCAGGATAAATTCGAATATTGGGAAGTCTATTCTGAAGGCATTTGCTTTGATTTTAGCTTTGCACAGAAGTGAAATGTGAGCGATAAAGAGTTCAGACAAGAAGAGAATATAGAGTTTTAAAATATGGTGCTACGAAAAAATCCTGTAGATTGGATGGGTAAATCACATAACTAGCCTGGAGGTAATGAGTGGAATTGAGGAGAAAAGAAATTTGTGACACAACTTGGCTAAATGAAGGGAACGGTAGATAGTGTACATTATGAGACATCAAGGAATCATCAGTTTACTGGATGTTGAGGGTAGTGTGGAGAGGTAAAAATCGTTGAGGGAGACCAATTGACAAGCATGGTAAACTGGTACAAATTGATGTGGGTTGTAGAACACTAGTTATTCGGAGATGAAGAGGCTTGCATGGGATGGAGTAGTGTGGAGAGCTGCGTAAAACCATTCTTCAGGCCTTAACAAGAACATCAACACAAAAACAAACTGGCAGCAGTCATATAAAAATGAATATAAATATGAAAACGTAAATTTAGGAATCTTTACTCGTGCGATTTACGGATACAGGGTACTTTTCTGGCTCAATATTATGTAAAAATGAGCACCTATTTCTTTCAGGCACTGTTTATAATGTATTTGTTTCACAGATTTTTTGTGATATCAGGTAACGCAGCAAACTTTTTTCTAAACAAAGTTCAACTGTTTAGAATACTTTTGAACCCGCTTAGGGTTATTAAAAAAATTACAATGAAATTGATGCAATTTTTTCCAAAATGCTTCCTCAGATAGAGGTACCATTTAATCCAGTGTTATACATTTGAAGGAGACCAAATTTTTATTGGATATGCATGATATAATGGTTGAGGTACTAGACCTATTTAATTCCACCTATTATGTGTATCGGACAAAAAAATATCACATCCTATATTTCAATTTTTATAATTTTTTCATAACAAAAATGTTATTTTTCTATAATTTAGTTGATTCTGCAATAAAGCATAGGTCTACTACATAACAGACTATTGAAAGTTACAGAAAATATTAGGGCAATGCTTCATAAACTTTAGGAAATATTTGTACCTGAATTCTAAAAAATACAACATGTGGGAAACTGTGAATGAAGAAATGAGTGCAATTAAACTGTGCCTCAGAACTTCCCTGAAGCATAGTCTTCATCCTGCATCATTTCTCCATCTTCAAGCTTCCTCTTGTCATTCCTTGTAGCACTTCTTGCTTCTTTGGTAACTTGAAGAGTGAATCTTTCCACATCATGCACCCATTGTCTGTCACACTCAAGCAATTGATCCTCCATATTAGAGCCACATTTTATGCCAAAATTTCTCAGGACTTCCAACCTTCCTATCACATCCTTCCTATCATTGAAACATATCACTGCATCTAGTAAACCCACTTTTAATGTACTTGGTCCTACAATAGTATTCTTGGATAATCTTTCCATTTGCAATGGTTGAAACTTTCATTTGTGTTCTGAGTGCCCCCATGAATACATTTACTAAGTAAAACAGGGTCACTCAGGTCTCTAAAAACTGGTTTTATTTCACTCATAACAAGTTCAGGAAGAGAGTGCTTATAATCGTATATTTGACCATTTTCTTTCGCTTTTTGGTAACCACACCAAGGATCTGCCCTTCAGAGCAAAGTCCGTGAACAGGGTGGTCATTTGTGGACGACTTATGAAAGTAGGTGGCCAATACTGCTTTTCCCATTGCTGTAATATCATTCAAAGGTGCAGTTCGTCTAATGGCCAGTCCATAATAACTCTGTAGACGGTCTATTTCAGTTTCTGTGAATCTGCCTCGGCCAGACAGAGATTTTCCTTCAGGTAGCACCTTCCATTTCTCTTCGCAGTTTCCTAAATCTAGCACACATCCTCTTTTGCACATGTCCACAACACTCCAGTTTTGTTACCAAGATATCAACATAAACATTGAACTCACTAATTTATTTAATGCTATAGAGTCCCCAACACCTTGGTACTTTGTGTATCTAACTTTATAAACGGATACCGATCTCAGAAATATTTTTAGACTTCCATCACACTCCAAGCCTCCACTGTAACCATCTTTATTCCTAGAATAGTTATGTTCAATATGTCCTTCAGTGTTATCATGGCAGGTGTGCAGTACTTAGATAGGCTCTCAACATCAACAACTTTTCTATTCTCCAGAGATGTAGCACTTGCAACACCATTCAAGGAACAATGTCCTCCATGTTACCATGCCCTACCAAGTGCAACAGTAATGTCCCTGGTTCCACTAATATTTACAGTTTCTTCTACTGCACGTTTCATAGATGCTTTAGACACAACTGTCAAGGCACCTAAAAGTATTTTTATGTACTTGTTGAACCTACTTTGAGGAAGAGGAATGTCCATCAAACCACAAAACGTTTGAGCAGCCTTTTTTCCTTTTCCTATTGCACACGTTGTATACACTAACTTCAAATTCACGTCATATGAATTCTGTATAATATTCGAAGTCATTTTCGAGGTACACTTATTGCAAGATCGACACAGAACAATTAATTTTGACGCTAAACCCTTCCTGCTACTTTGTTCTTCAGTTATTTCCAGACAGCCTACACCATCACATTGTTTACATTTCACCACTTCCGTTATCAAGGAAGATAAGATGCCCATATCAACAACATATCCGCTACAAACAGCGCCATTATTAACACATTAATTAGAATCACCAGCAGGCCTGCCATGTGGGAGTTTGTTCCCTGAAGAACTGATACATAGGTTAGTTTCAACAGTGTGGATTGCTTTGTTTGTGAACTGCTTACCAGGAATTTCCTTTTATTGAATTTCTTGATGCGTGGCGTAATTTGTATTTATTGCACACTAAAGAATGTGTACTTCCACAATATACGTAGCACTTGGGCAGCAACTCCATCCACACATAAAGCTTGTGGAATGTAATGACTGAATTTGGTTTCCCAATTAAATTGATAAATCTCTGCAAAGTATGTATGGATGAAAAGACAAGTAGAGTTTTACTAAATGGCTTAAAATCTGATCATTTTAAAAAGAAAACCGGGTTAAGACAAGGAGATGCTTTGTCCCCCCTTCTCTTCAATATAGCTTTAGAAAGAGTTGTGAGGAAACTCAAACTGGTGCCTGCTGGGATCCTCCAAGAAAGAAAATTAACGTGTTTCATACGCAGATGACATAGTGCTCATTAGAAACAGTGAAATAGAGATTAGGCAATTATTTGTGGGGCTTTTAACAGGAGCGTCTAGTCTTGGCCTGAAAGTAAACGAAATATATGATACTTCAAAGATGTACGAATCAATGGGATAACCAATCACATCTAATAGTTGATGAACACAAATTCGAGCGTGTTGAACAGTTCAAATTTCTGGGATCAGTGATAGATGAACAAAATCAGAGACAGGTAAAAATAAAAGCGAGACTGTAAAATGCTAACCGAGCCTATTATGCAATACAAAATCTCTTAGGGTCCAAACTGCTGACTAGGAAAAAAATAAAGTTATATAATACAATCATTGAACCAGTTGTAATCTATGGGGCAAAAACATGGAACCTAACAAAAACAGAACACCATTCACTAGTGTTTGCGAATAAAATTTATAGAAAAATCTTTGGTCCACATTATGACAATGAATCACAATGCTGGAAGAGAAGACACAACCTATAAATCCACGAGCTATCACAACAACCATCGATAGTAAACATACTAAATCCTATAAGATCGCAATGGGCTGGACATCTTATGAGAATGAAAGAAGACCGAATTGTGTTAAGAATATACAGGAAAAAGACCAAGGGGAAGACCCAGGAGTACTTGGCGCAATGAAATTGATTGCGTATGTGAAAGATTGGGAATAAATAACTGGCAAGTGGCAGCACAAGAAAGGAGCATCTGGAGGAATCATGTGAGATCGGTACTGGAGCTTCGAGTCCCTTAGAAGCGTGCTACTATTACTGCTACCTGGGCAACAAACATTCAGTAATACGTGAACAAATTGCTTCAGCGAAAAAAAGTAAATACTAGCAAAGATAATCATTTAGACACACTAGAAAACTGCATTGTTATCAACATATACAATGTATCATACGTATAATCGCTGGAAACAGAAACTTCACAATTTCTTCCGAAATAATACTGGTTTCTGTAACAGAAATAAAGGGGGCGTGGTGGCATACATGTCCGTAACTATAAAATTTGGTGTATATCGGTCATTTTTCATTTCAAACTCTATGATGCATATCTCAATGCAATCAGGAAGGACTATACAATTTAGTAAAGTCACAAAAATTTTCGATTTTTCGACCATTTATAAGTACTCTCTATCCTTAAGCTTCCAGTGGTCACGCCTAAAAATGTTACACAATAGGCCGCGTGGATGACAATAGGCATCCACTGAGTTTCTCTATTTCATACGATTATATAAGGTATTTTTATTTCTATTAATATGTATTATTATCATTATATGAGTTCAAAAAAACGAAATATACATTAAAACGGCTTGTTGTTAATTACGAATCTTAGTTCGTATAAAAATAAGTACAAATACAAAACATGAAATATGCAAACTTCGTAAACTTTTACAACGTACTTTACAAATGTAATTTTGACCATGTATCAGTTCCATTTGATAAAGTTAATGAACGAAAGTAAAATTATTCAAAACAGTCGTGACACACGTCGGATCAATGATCTGGGCATACCCAGTTTGGGGTGAAATCAGCACCCAGCAAAATGATTCTATAAAATCATCTCTTCTGCTTTATAGCCATTATTCATTCTGTATATGCACTTTCGTTTATCCCAGACGAGTTCATAAGATCGAAGAATATAACGGTACGCCGTCTCCTTGTGTTCCTCGCCACCAAATAGTTTACACAAAGCTGTTCCACTACATCACCATCGACTTTTGTCGTATTGTAAAAAGAGACTATTTCGGGTTTTCTTTTGTCTCCAGTAAACACATCAATTGAATCATCCTCGTGAATTGATGATACCAGAATCGTGGATATGGTTTTTCTTTGCGTGTACGAAACAAGAGTCTCAATTTTTGAAAACCAAAAACAGAAGTACTCAGTTGCTTCTTTTTATTTTGTAGAACTCTTTTGGCAGCTCCCTTTTATTTTTTATTTTTTTCAGGGTCCAAACATAAGTATTACTTTTGCAAGTAATGCTTCCACCAGAGGAATACTGGAAAACCAATTATCACCAGTAATATTCCCATTAGAGCTACAAATTGGTTTGGTACGGGGAAGGACAACGTCATTTCCAACACTGCTGTCTAAATGAGGGCCTGGTTCAAGATTTTCCACAGTAAACTTCTGAACTCATCGTTTACATCATTCTACATTCTACAGGTGCGAATACCTTTATTCCATGATTGGCAGGTTTGCTTGGAATAAACTGCCACTTCCCCCTAAAAGGAAGCAGTTGTTCATCAACCGTCAGGTATTCACCTGGTATGAAATAATGCTGAAAATTCTTTATAAATTGTTCCATAAGGTCACGAATTGGCCCTATCTTGTCTGATTTTCTTCTGTCTGCTCTCGCGCTGTAGTCGTCAAAGCGGAGGCAGCGCATCAGAAAACGAAATCTATTTTCGCTCATTGATAAATAACAAGTTTCTGTTCCACATCCTTTGGTGTTATCCCACATTTTTTTTTAGTATTTGTTCTGCTACAACGGCGAGAACCAATAAGGAAAATAATTCCGATCCGGACACTAATTTCAATTTCATATGTGAGACGAGCATCCATGCCTCTGGAGAAATTATTCTTAATTTTCTGAATATACCGATTTGTATATTTTGTAATGATGCTGATAATTCCGTCATAAAAAAAGTCGCAATGCATCTCTTTCTGTTTTATCATATTTAGCTCTGTCTTTTGGCCCCGGTAAGGGACTTATTATATTATGTGATGGAATTTTCACATTTTGCAGGGGCACTTTTTTGCTCCATTTAGTGCTTCCATCAATACCTACAAACACCTCTAAATTACAATCGTCACCACTCTCTTCAGAGTCAGTTGTCTCCTGTTCTGTGTCAGAGCTATGATTCTCTGATGCTACATAATCGCTATCACAGTCACTCATGTCACTCTCGCAGTCTAGAGGATCTTCGTCTGAATCACATTCCACCAGCCACTTTATCCAAATGTTAGGGTCTGAACTTATTTTTGCCATAATGGAAACTTTATGTTTTACTGAAATAAAACAAGAAAATAACTAAAAAGAGATATAAATACGATTAAAATATTTAATAAAATGTAATGAGCCTCAAAAAGTGTTAAGTAAGTGAAATACTGAAGGAATACATCAGTCAAAAATACTTGCACTAAAGGTCGCGTGGATGACATACGTCATCCAGGCGAAACGAAGTGCAACTGCTCTTAGCGAAGGACAATTTCAACTGACACGTGTGGCTACAATATGTCTCAATCCCTCCCCTGCAGACTCTTGGCGGCTGGTCCTCTTTGTTGTCAAAACAAATCAACGATGGCAATTCAAAGACGAGTGGACGATTATTGTTATCCACGCGACCACTCAAGGAGTTAAAAACCTTAGTAATGAAAGTAATTTAGGCTAAATCTTTTAATACATTTATGGAGTCTAATATTCCCAAGCCAAGAAAAATAATTTAGCAGTGATCGTGAAAGTTGACGTTTCGTAACAGGTATTACTTTTTCCCCTTCTTCATTGAAGATTTCCATTACGATGGCTGGGGAGAAATACGGGAAGTGGTGTTCAGAAAGTATGAAACGCGCATTGGAAGATTTTAAAGTAGAGAAAATAAAACTGCACGAACGTTGCAGAATATACGAAATACCAAAGAAAACGTTTCTAAGACATATTGGAGGTGAAGTTATATAGGGAGTCAACCGTGGCAACAATGGCGTAGTGAGTTCAAAATGGTTCAAATGGCTCTGAGCACTATGGGACTCAACTGCTGAGGTCATTAGTCCCCTAGAACTTAGAACTAGTTAAACCTAACTAATCTAAGGACATCACACACACCCATGCCCGAGGCAGGATTCGAACCTGCGACCGTAGCGGTCTCGCGGTTCCAGACTGCAGCACCAGAACCGCGCGGCCACTTCGGCCGGCGCGTAGTGAGTGGGAGACAAACAGCATCACCACTTTCAGCTGAAGAGGAACTTGTTAATGTATTTAGAGTTCGAAGAGAACCTGTTCGGTCTTGCGATGACTGACGTAAAGAAGTTAGCATTTCAAATAGTTGAGGCTAATCCCCATCTTGATAATCCATTCAGTAAAGAGAAAAAAATGGCTGCTAGGAAATGGTTCTACGCTTTTGTGAAACGTCAGTTGACACTAACTTTACGACAGCCTGAATAAGTATCTGTTGCTAGGGTTAGAGGTTTTAATAAAGAAAATGTTACCAAGTTGTTTGATATTCTGGAAATAATTGTAGACGTGCATAAACTAAAAGCGCTGATCTTTTTCAGTGTTGATGAATCGGCTTTCTCAACTGTACCAGAGAAATCTCCCAAGATATTGGCACACAAGGGGAAACATCAAGTGGGAAGTGTTTATAGCGCCGAAACAGGAACTAACACTACAGTTGTCTGCTGTACGAGTGCTAGCGGTAATTATGTGCCCCCCATGATAATATTTAAGATGCATACTTCCCTGAAAACTGGTGCTCCACCAGGAGCTCTTGTAGAAATTTCAGACACTGGTTATCTTAATAGTGAGCTCTTCATTAAATGGCTGGAGCATTGCTTATGTCAGACCATCGGCAGAGAGAAAAGTTCTTCTTGGTTGGATGGACACTCTACACACTGCAAGGATGGTGAAGCTATTAAACTTGCAAGGTCACATGGTATTTTACTCTTAGAACTTCCAGGGCACACTACACACTGTTTGCAGCCCCTAGATGTGGCAATATTCAAGCCGCTGCAAACATATTATGATGAAGCACCGTACAAATGGCCGCGAGCAAATGAGCCTGCTGTCACTGAGTTCGAGATTTGTTCTCTGTTTTCCGAAGAGTACAGCCGAGCAGCGACCTTAAGCAATGTAATGAATGGTTTCAGAGCCACTGCAGTCTGACACGTAGACAGAAATGTCTTTTCCGATGCTGACTTTGTTCCAGCCATTACTCATTCACAGAAAAGCAACAAAAATCAAACCTAAAGCGACGCCAATTTGCCTAACTCTTCCCAATGACAGTGTTGAGAATGAGCGTCAAGAAACTGAAGAAAGCTACTCCAACGCAGCAAATACAAAGGTATCGCAACCACTTCAAATAAGCCCTTCGAGAAGTCCTGCTGTGACCGTCCATGAAATATGTCCTTTGTCAAAACTAGTTACCAAATAAGGAAAAAGAGTAAAGAAAGGTGCTCAGAAAGCTGAACTGATGACTTCAAGCCCATATAAGAATACATTGCAAGATATCAAGGATAAAAAATTACATCATGTTGCAAAGAAAGTGTTAAAATCAACTGATGGGCTTGGATCCTCAAAAGGAAGAAGCAGAAAGAAGCAGAGAAGCAACGAAAATACCACTAGCTCATCGTCATCATCTCTCGAAAATGTTCAGGTTGAAACTGATGTAGATGACTGGTTTTGTTTCATTTATGAAAAAAGTTTCATTTGTGAAAAGTGTGTGGAGGATATGGTGCAACGTGTAATCTGCAGAAAATGGGCTCATAAACCTGTGCTGGTGTTTTAATTACATGAAATGACCTTTCAGTGTGAGTTTTGTTCATAAGTTAATGTGTGCCTGAACAATGATAAATTTATTTTCCTTTTTCCAATAACAGCAAACCATTATTACGAATATTGTAGGGGCTATTTGTGTGATGTATTCAGTGAAATAAATAATTAATTATATGGAGTACACCCTTAAATTTAAAAACAAATTTTCAACCAAAAACCGCATAATAGTAGGAACAGGTACGATTTTGGCAACCTGTGGCGCAATTCAGGAAACCAATAGCCTAAATGGTAGCATTTGCAGAGTTTGACAAAATGGTCAAAAATAAACAGTATATATTATGATAAAAATTTCTTTCAAGCGCCTTTTGTACCCAAAACACAAATGTTCATTTCTGTTTATTTATGTAACTGAAATATAACATTTTAAGTCTTCTACAGCAGTTCTTATAAAAAGTGGTGCAATTTAGGCTACTTTACCCTATTTCTTCATGTCCATCAACAGTCTGTGAATTGCTCTGAAGTGCGTGGCAGAGGAGGAAAAGATATGATAGTTCGTTCCTTGTACAGATGGAGAATGACACTTATACCTTGAACTACGAACTTTTGTTTGCCCGGCTTTGTCTGCAAGGTCTCTGCGGAATAGGTACCCAGGTGGCTTAAAAATTTAGTTGCTTCCATGCTGAAAGACGGGTTTTGAAGTTTTCCAGGCACGTTCTTGTGAGACGCTCGGCATCTTATTTCGGATTCTGAGAGTTGAGAGTTTTCAAATAATCTGTTACATTCTGTCTATATTTTAGGATTCAATGATATTTTAAGATCTATTGCCACATTTCCATCGTAATATTTCTTGCGGGAGACAACGCCAATGAATCTCTCTATAATGCATAGATGTCGTATCTGCCAGCTCAACGTGTTGGGTTTAGTGTCTTTCCATTATCTTGAAAGCACTCTCAAAAATGGCTCTGAGCACTATGGGACTCAACTGCTGAGGTCATTAGTCCCCTAGAACTTAGAACTAGTTAAACATAACTAACCTAAGGACATCACAAACATCCATGCCCGAGGCAGGATTCGAACCTGCGACCGTAGCGGTCTTGCGGTTCCAGCGCCTTTAACCGCACGGCCACTTCGGCCGAAAAGCACTCTCGGAACAAGTTTGTAAATCCTACCACTTTAGCCCAAAACTTTGTAGACGATCTCGATTGTTGCGGGGTCCAGACCCCTTTCTTGATTAGCGTCTACAGCGCCTATAAGAACTAAATTTAAAATTGACTTGAGATACTGCCTAGCATTCTAAACGCCACTCACGATACAAGCTCCGTCATACCACTGGCTGCAACATTTGCTCGTATACAGTCCTTTTCGTACTACAGATGCAATTAATTGCTGTGCAAGTTGTAACGCAGTTAGACGTTTGACCTGAATAAAGATAGTAAATGACTAACATATATTTGCCTCTTAATGATTACTGATCTTGCAACTTTTCCTTTCCATTTTAATTATTCCTTTCTTTTCTTTCTTGAGCCACGGACTGTCCCACGGCAAAGCCCCAGCGTGGTTACTCCCTGTTATTACAGCTGGATAGTTTTCTTACTTACACAGCGATTATTGTCCATGTGTTCTAAAGAGTAAACAACAAATTGGGACTTCACTTGACAACTTGACTCCCTGTAGCCAGCAACAGGGAGACCTGTGGTCTAGGGGTAGCGTCTTTGATTCATAATCAAAACGTCTTCGGCCGCGGGTTCGATCCCCACCACTGCCTAAATTTTGATAAATAAGCAGCATTGGCGGCCGAAGACTTCCGGCGTAAGAAGTCAGCCTCATTCTGCCAACGGCCTTGTGAAAGAGGGCGGAGGAGCGGATAGAGGTTCAGGGCACTCTCTTGTCCTAGGGGTGGGAAATTGCCCCTAAAGGCGGAAGAATCAGCAATGGTCAACGACATGAGGATGCAGAAGGCAATGGAAACCACTGCATTAAAGAAACGTGACGTGTATCCACAGGACATGTGGCCTGTAATTGAACAAGTGTCATGATGATGTCTCCATTGGCAAAAGATTCCGGAATAGTCCCCCATTCGGATCTCCGGGAGGGGACGGCCAAGGGGGAGGTTACCATGAGAAAAAGATTGAATAATCAACGAAAGGATAACGTTCTACGAGTCGGGGCGTGGAATGTCAGAAGCTTGAACATGGTAGGGAAACTAGAAAATCTGAAAAGGGAAATGCAAAGGATCAATCTAGATATAGTAGGGGTCAGTGAAGTGAAGTGGAAGGAAGACAAGGATTTCTGGTCAGATGAGTATCGGGTAATATCAACAACAGCAGAAAATGGTATAACAGGTGTAGGATTCGTTATGAATAGGAAGGTAGGGCAGAGGGTGTGTTACTGTGAACAGTTCAGTGACCGGGTTGTTCTAATCAGAATCGACAGCAGACCAACACCGACAACGATAGTTCAGGTATACATGCCGACGTCGCAGGCTGAAGATCAACAGATAGAGAAAGTGTATGAGGATATTGAAAGGGTAATGCAGGGGAAGGAGTAGAAGAAAAGGTTACAGGAGAATATGGGCTTGGGACGAGGAATGAAAGAGGAGAAAGACTAAGTGAGTTCTGTAACAAGTTTCAACTAGTAATAGCGAATACCCCGTTCAAGAATCACAAGAGGAGGAGGTATACTTGGAAAAGGCCGGGAGATACGGGAAGATTTCAATTAGATTACATCATGGTCAGACAGAGATTTCGAAATAAGATACTGGATTGTAAGGCGTACCCAGGAGCAGATATAGACTCAGATCACAATATAGTAGTGATGAAGAGTAGGCTGAAGTTCAAGACATTAATCAGGAAGAACAATACGCAAAGAATTGGGATACGGAAGTACTAAGGAATGACGAGATACGTTTGAAGTTCTCTAACGCTATAGATACAGCAATAAGGAATAGCGCAGTAGGCAGTACAGTTGAAGAGGAATGGACATCTCTAAAAAGGGCCATCACAGAAGTTGGGAAGGAAAACATAGGTACAAAGAAGGTAGCTGCGAAGAAACCATGGGTAACAGAAGAAATACTTCAGTTGATTGATGAAAGGAGGAAGTACAAACACGTTCCGGGAAAATCACGAATACAGAAATACAAGTCGCTGAGGAATGAAATAAATAGGAAGCGCAGGGAAGCTAAGACGAAATGGCTGCAGGAAAAATGTGAAGACATCGAAAAAGATATGATTGTCGGAAGGACAGACTCAGCATACAGGAAAGCCAAAACAACCTTTGGTGACATTAAAAGCAACGGTGGTAACATTAAGAGTGCAACGGGAATTCCACTGGTAAATGCAGAGGGTGGAAAGATAGGTGGAAAGAATACATTGAAAGCCTCTATGAGGGTGAAGATTTGTCTGATGTGATAGAAGAAGAAACAGGAGTCGATTTAGAAAAGATAGGGCATCCAGTATTAGAATCGGAATTTAAAAGAGCTTTAGAGGACTTACGGTCAAATAAGGCAGAAGGGATAGATGACATTCCATCAGAATTTCTAAAATCATTGGGGGAAGTGGCAACAAAACGACTATTCACGTTGGTGTGTAGAATATATGAGTCTGGCGACATACCATCTGACTTTCGGAAAAGTATCATCCACACAATTCCGAAGACGGCACGAGCTGACAAGTGCGAGAATTATCGCACAATCAGCTTAACAGCTCATGCATCGTAGCTGCTTACAAGAATAATGTACAGAAGAATGGAAAAAAAATTGAGAATGCGCTAGGTGACGATCAGTTTGGCTTTAGGAAAAGTAAAGGGACGAGAGAGGCAATTCTGACGTTACGGCTAATAATGGAAGCAAGGCTAAAGAAAAATCAAGACACTTTCATAGGATTTGTCGAGCTGGAAAAAGCGTTCGACAATATAAAGTGGTGCAAGCTGATCGAGATTCTGAAAAAAGTAGGAGTAAGCTATAGGGAGAGACGGGTCATATACAATATGTACAACAACCAAGAGTGAATAATAAGAGTGGACGATCAAGAACGAAGTGCTCGTATTAAGAAGGGTGTAAGACAGGGCTGTAGCCTTTCGCCCCTACTCTTCAATCTGTACATCGAGGAAGCAGTGATGGAAATAAAAGAAAGGTTCAGGAGTGGAATTAAAATACAAGGTGAAAGGATATCAATGATACGATTCGCTGATGACATTGCTATCCTGAGTGAAAGTGAAGAAGAATTAAATGATCTGCTGAACGGAATGAACAGTCTAATGAGTACACAGTATGGTTTGAGAGTAAATCGGAGAAAGACGAAGGTAATGAGAAGTAGTAGAAATGAGAACAGCGAGAAACTTAACATCAGGATTGATGGTCATGAAGTCAATGAAGTTAAGGAATTCTGCTACCTAGGCAGTAAAATAACCAATGACGGACGGAGCAAGGAGGACATCAAAAGCAGACTCGCTATGGCAAAAAAGGCATTTCTGGCCAAGAGAAGTCTACTAATATCAAATACCGGCCTTAATTTGAGGAAGAAATTTCTGAGGATGTACGTCTGGAGTACAGCATTGTATGGTAGTGAAACATGGACTGTGGGAAAACCGGAACAGTAGAGAATCGAAGCATTTGAGATGTGGTGCTATAGGCGAATGTTGAAAATTAGGTGGACTGATAAGGTAAGGAATGAGGAGGTTCTACGCAGAATCGGAGAGGAAGGGAATATGTGGAAAACACTGATAAGGAGAAGGGACAGGATGATAGGACATCTGCTAAGACTAGAGGGAATGACTTCTATGGTACCAGAGGGAGCTGTAGAGGGCAAAAACTGTAGAGGAAGACAGAGATTGGAATACGTCAAGCAAATAATTGAGGACGTAGGTTGCAAGTGCTTCTCTGAGATGAAGAGGTTACCACAGGAAAGGAATTCGTGGCGGGCCGCATCAAACCAGTCAGTAGACTGATGACCGAAAAAAAAGCCAGCAACCCCGTTTATGAGCCTCACGTCGAGGCGAGGAGACCGGCGAGTAACATAAACGCGTCAGCCACAGTCAGCAGAATCATAAGAAAACAACGAAATGTAGTTCTAATGCGGAGCAGCAATCGGCAAACATGCAAGTTCTGCCAATCTGTGGAACCTAAAAAACAAGCCTCAAATCGGTTGCACATTTCTGCTAACGAGCAATATAAATTGTCGCAGGCATCTCTAATGAATACGGAGATCATCGACATGGTTGTTATATTCATTGACTAACCAGTCATCCAAACTGTTACCACGGTTTATGAGCCGCAGTTTGTGTTGAAGAAGCCTAAATGTTATGTAGGCCTATCTCGTAATTAAGGGGAAAATTCGTACCAAGTGGATTCGCTCCTATTGACATTGCTCAAAGTCAAGTGAATCGGAATAACGTGTTGAAACACAAATTTTCCATGCTCATGTCTAAAGAGTAACACTTTTATATAAACATTTCTAACACATTATACATGGATCTCATAAGTAAAATTTGTTCTTGTTAGCAGACCAATTAAAGGCGTCTTAAAAACTGTGGCTTTTAGCGGAGATAACGACTTTTTTAAAGCGCAACTAATTACAGAGGTCCATTGTGGACTGTAATTATCGTATGGCAGTGAAACTTGGTTTATATGTTAAGGAGTTAACCGAGAACTGATTTATGCTGGAAAAAAGTAATTCCAATTTTGGACAACAGATCAAAACTTGGCGCTATGAATGCAAGAAAAATGTATACAAATGTTTCCATACCTAATCGATTGGGAACGATATGTAGACAGGAAAGGTCGAAGAAGTGAAAAAGGCATAATGCCGATTTTAATCGTTAAGCGCCACTCACACAATTTGTTCAGTACGAGCACGGAACAAGTCGATGAGATGCTGGATCCGTAAAACGACGTGATCAGCAGTTGTTCGTAGACGTTCTGGTAGAATCTGTTCCTGTATACTGGCCTTCAGAATAGACAGAGACTGAACCTGTTTCTGGTAAACGCTTTGTTTTAAATAATAGATGTACACCAAAACTAACATTATAGTTTTAATGAGTTAATTTTTACCTTAACGTAAATAATTTGAGGGTTGCGTTGATACTGGTTAGGTTTTGCTTAAATTTTTGTGCGTCATTGTAAATCATTGCATTTCAATACCATAATACTTCTGTCATTAGAGTAACTGTCAGTAAAAGGCAAAGGTTCTGAGTTCGAATTCTTTTCGGTACATAGTTTTAGTATGCACAACTATTCTGAATTCTTTACCATTTTTGAGACCCTTTACTTTCATGATGCAATATTCTCCAAACATTTGCTAAGAAAATTTGGAAATTGATATATGTAAAAATATAAGGAGATAAAACAGACACCAACAACTACAGGGGCATATCCTTGTTACCAGTGACATACAAAATACTTTCTAAAGCACTTTTAAATAGAATAGAGGAAAAAGCAGGACCTAATATAGGAGATCATCAAGCAGGATTTAGAAAAGGTAGATCATGTGCAGAACAGATTCTTAATTTAAAGACAGTTTTGAGAGTGAGAGCTATACAAAATAAAAATACAGTAGTTACATTCGTAGACTTCAAGAAGTCCTACGATTCAGTTGACAGAGAAACACTATTCCAGATACTTTATGAATCAGGGATAGATGAAAACACCAGAAGACTTGTTGAACAAACGCCCACAGGTACAACATCAAGATTAAGTTTCAAGGCAAAATTTCTGAACCATTCAAAATCAAAACAGGAGTTCGACAAGGAGACGGATTGTCCCTAATTCTCTTTAACTTAGTTTTAGATAAAATAGTAAAAACATGGGAAAGCACATTAAAAATCAGAGGCACAAAGGGTATAAGCATGGGCCAAGGAAAGAACAAATTTGAAGTGAAATGTTTAGTCTTTGCGGATGATATGGCATTGATAACTGAAAACCGAACAGACGCAACAGTTAAGCTTGATCTGTTACATGAGATTGCTGAAAAGTTTGGGCTAAAAATATGCCATGAGAAAACCGAGTATATAGATCAAAAACATAATACAGAAAAGTTTATGAAAACAAAGTACGAGAGAGTGGGTCCAAGCCAGCGGATTGGATAACAGAACAAATAAAGAAAGAATAAAAAAATTAGAATTTGCATATAAATTAACACAAAACTATTACAATAAGAAACCGCTATGCATACAAATGAACATTACACATTATAATTCAGTTATTAGGACACAAGCAAAGAATTTATCAGAGTGCCTAACACTGAATAAGAAAGGCGAAATAAGAGAACTAGGAAAAAGAGAGAAAAATACCAAGAAAAATTCTAGGTCCTGAGAAAAACAAGGAAAATAGAAGGATTAAAAGGAAAAATGAAGACTTATACAAAAATACAGAAAAGATCACATATACAATGAGGAAGAGACGGCTAAAATTTTATAGACATTAAAAAGAATGGAAGAAACACAGATTACAAAGAAAATTTTTAATTACGTTAGCAAGCTGAAAAAAAGCTGTAGGATGGATAGAAGCAGTAAAGAAAGACGCCAACAAAATAGGTGCTCCAGAAGAAATAATACGTGACAGGAATCACTTCAGGCTACTGATAGAAAACGCAAACTATGAAGAAGATGAGCCAAAACTTCGACCCAAGAGAGTATGGACAGATGAGCAAAGACGAGCAGTTGGCGAGAAAATTAAAAAGTACTGGGAAGAACGGAAGAAAAAGAAACACCATAAGTCTTAAGTTGTATGCGGTCCATAGCTGGTCAAATTCATAAATGATAAATACGTTTTTGATTAACTGTGTTTTTCAGGTGTTGGGGGTGAGGGTGGTCATGCCCTCTTCCTCGCGCTCCCGTCACCTATGATCTGCGCCAGACTCTCCCAAGCAATGTTGATCGACACCTGTTACTGAAAATAGAGACATAGTCTGTTTCGTATTTCCTCTAATCAGAAGCCGGCAGACTGCTATTAGCCAGGGCCGGATGTGGGTCGGCCTTGGTCTTCCGGCGCTGCACGTGCCGCTAATGGCGCTCTTCCTGCCCACATGCATCTTCCCTGGCGGTCCGCCTGGCACCTCGCTGCAGCGGAGAGCGGCCAGCGCTGGTGCTGGCAGAGTAACCGGTCTCCCTGGCGACAGTTCTTGTTGCCGGCTGCCAGCTCAGTGCGGCCTGAAACTGGTCTGGTCAGATCTGACAGGACAGTCTCTGCCGTGTGCCTGTTGACCTGCTGCGCGTCTCTTTCCTCTTCTTTGGCCGTAAACATGTCACCTACCGCGGCGGCCGTGTATCTGTCAGCTAACGAAGAGCCTGCCCCAGGAACTACTCTCATTCCACGCTGTGTCACAGATAAGAACTTCTCGAAATTTTAAACTCAAAACTCTAATTTCTTTCCTGGATCTTCGCTTTTATGGCTGGTCTTAGATGACTCCAATGATTTTCTGACTTTTTTCCCCATGACACATATGGATATAGGCAATCATACAAGTGCAGTAGGCCTGACTTCTAAAAAGCATTTGAGTTGGCACCATACCTGTGCTTATTACGATCCCGTTCGATCTGCCAAACAACTCGTGAATGCATTGAGAATATCCTGGCAGGAAGGGCGCTACATGTGGTCTTGGATGGAGAGTCATAGACAGAATTAGAAGTTGCTTCAGGTGTACCCAGGGAACTGTGCTAGGTACCTTTTTGTTCATGTTGTACATTAATGACGTCACAGACCATATTTTTAGTTATCTCAGACTTTTCACAGATGATGCAGTTATCTGTAGTGAAATACAGTTTGAAAGAAGTTACACAAATATTCCGTCGTATCTTCTCAAGATTTAAAAGTGATACATATATTGTCGGCATTCGTTAGAGGATCTGAAACGTAGACCAGTGCACTTTACAAAACAAAGATGCGTAGGATACTGTGACAACAATATCAACGAATTACAACTGAAATCAGTTCACTCATACTTTGTAGGGATATCAGTTAAAACAATTCTGTGTAAGGCGGGTGACAGACTTAGTAGAATAAAAGGGAAGCACATTCAGTCTAAAAAGGAGGTTGCTTAAAAATTACTCGAGTGGCCCGTACTAGAACACTGCTCAGCTGTGTGGAACGTGTACCAAAAGGACTAACAGAGGATATTAAATGTATGCAAAGAGGGGCGGCACAAATGGGCACTGATTTCTTTGATCCACGGGAGTATCATGGAGATGTGAAGAAACTGACATGCCCTAAGAAAGAATACTCAAAAAGTTTCAAAAACGAGCTTTAAGTGATGAACCTAGGTATGTATTGCAATCCCTTATGTATCGCTTCTGTAGTGATCACAAGTACAAGATCAGACTAATTAGAACGTGCACAGAGGCATTTTAACAAAATGCTCCATATGAGAATAGAACAGTAAGAAATACTAAAAGCTGATGTAATGGGATGTACTCTCCACCATGCACTTTACAAAAGATTTCACGGTATGGATATAGATGTTGTAAACTGGATTAACATGAATGACATGGACAAAATTACATAGGTTGTTCAGGCATAAATATTTTGGTATAATTCTCTCTAGCACTTGGTTGGTCATTATAAAGCTAACACATTTCGTTTGGACAAAAGGCTATAGAAGTTGAAGGGCGTGAAATGGAAGGACTGAAACTTCCTGGCAGATTAAAACTGTGTGCCCGACCGAGACTCGAACTCGGGACCTTTGCCTTTCACGGGCAAAGGTCCTGTGTTCGAGTCTCGGTCGGGCACACAGTTTTAATCTGCCAGGAAGTTTGATATCAGCGCACACTCCGCTGCAGAGTGAAAATCTCATTCTGGAAACATCCACCAGGCTGTGGCTAAGCCATGTCTCCGCAGTATCCTTTCTTTCAGGAGTGCTAGTTCTGCAAGTTTCGCAGGAGAGCTTCTGTAAAGTTTGGAAGGTAGGAGACGAGATACTGGCAGAGGTAAAGCTGTGAGTACCGGGCGTGAGTTGTGCTTCGGTAGCTCAGATGGTAGAGCACTTGCCCGCGAAAGGCAAAGGTCCCGAGATCGAGTCTCGGTCGGGCACACGGTTTTAATCTGCCAGGAAGTTTCATATCAGCGCACACTCCGCTGCAGAGTGAAAATCTCATTCTGGAAATGGAAGGACTGGTTGAGAAGCGAGTGAGACTACCCCACATGTTATTCAATACATACACTGAGCAAGCGGTAAAAGGAAGCAATAAAAATTTGGAAAACTTTAATTTTCAGGAACAATATAAAAGTGTTTGGTATTTGCAGACGACCTAGCTCTATCTAGTGCCCCCAGAACCTGTTTTGAATCAAACATCAACACAAGAGCAACAAGGCTAATGCAGTGTAATTAAATTAAAACAGAGATGCTGATGGCGTTAGATTAGATAATGAGACAATAGAAGTATTAAATAAGTTACCCTATATGGGCAGCAAAATAATCGATAATAGCAGAACTAGCGATTATATAACATGTAACTTATTACAACAAGAAAAGCATTCCTGAAAAAGACGAATTTATTAACTTAAGATATAAATTAAAATGTTAGGAAGACTTTTCGAGAGGTATTTGTCTGGAGGGTAGTCTGGCAGAAAAGTGAAATGTGGGTCCTAAGTAGTTCAGACAAGAAGAGGTGTAGCGGCATCGCGTGTTTTTCGACTTTTTTACCTCTCTTATGTTCAGCTAAAAATCCAAGGCGTTAACTGGGCGGAGGCGTTGAAAGTCTGTGTCGCTTTTTTATTCCTCTCGCTGGTGTGAAACAATAACAAAAATGATGAATAATAATTTTCGATCGTCATTTTGCCTCTGTTGTTTATCTTGACAGGAAACTATGAGAAGTTACTGCTCTTGTAAGCAGCTGAAATGTTAGTAAAAATAAGTAACACAGTGTTCACAACTTAAAATAAAATTTTGGTCAGTAACATTCATGTGCAATATTCAAGCAATAAGCAAGAATAGTATCTTACAGCGTGTGATCCATTTAAATTTCCATCTAGCAGGTTTAGTAACTGAAATGGTATACACGCGCTTATTTTATGGCGTGAATTGAGACCTGGCACTTCTTTATTATTAAAAAGATTGAAATAAATTTTTGCTTACACTAGAGTTAAATTTTTTTGTGCCACATACCATCAGATAGAACAAAAAAAGCATAGTACAATTTATTCTCCTTTTCGAACGAATTACACATAACTGTCGAAAAGCGACAGCACTAATTGTACAAAATTAATAAATTTTCTTACTGAAGTATGTGCAATATTTTCTGTTCCTTGAAATATATACTAAGTAAATCTGAGAGGAGGAAACAAGCCACTGAAAAGCGACTGAAGGTAAATTGTTACAGCGCACAGAGAGAACAAGGATTTTCGTTGGTGGAGCATGAAGTGGAAGTTATAATTTAAATAAGTTCATACTTGCCTACTTGTATCAAGTACTGAACTGGAATGGGTCAAAATTGGGCGTGGCAGTTTTAATGGAATTTTATAATGGTTTTATACCGCAGTTCAGAAGTTTGAACTGTTGGAAAGTGAACGGTGTGTGCCTGTAGAACAATCATGTTAACGCCACTCATTGTTCTTCTTATGAGTCTTATAACAATGCAGCCTTCATTGTTGCAAGCTGATGGATGTGTCGTTAAATTTTGTCAATAGTTATCCTATCAAGGGAAAAAACTACAGTTTTGATATTTTTTTAATTTCATGTTGTGGTAAGAAAAAGAGCACAAATGTTAAATACTGATGGAAACAAAGAAAATGGAGTGAGATTGAGCCCTGAAATAGAAGGAGCTGCCGCTCAGGGGAATCACTCGATAGATCCATTAGCAGCACCACTTAGAGAACTACAAATGATGTCTTCAACGATGTCTGTTTTATTGAGACACGTAGGTGAAATTTCGGAATCAAACGGTTATGTCTCCAATGTAGACCGAAATTTAGAGGAAAAAGGACGTTATATCATCTGAATTTGTAATTAAACGGGACGATATCACTAAAACACAGACCTCCGTTGCCTAGAGATTTCAGAACTTTCCACAAAGCATGATACACTGACGAAAATCTGTCTTAGAAAATGAACTTTAAAACTAACACAGGTCTATATTAGGGTGAAGTGTGGTAAATTGCTGGTTTGAGAAAGAAATAAAAAAATAATGAACACTTAGAAACTTACATTTTAATCTTACTCATACTGGAGAGTAATGGAAGTTTCTACTTACATGGTTTAAACAGTGTCTCTGTCAAATGTCTACGTTCACAATCCACACACTGCCACAGTCGCTTTTTTTCTATATATTTTCGTGCACTCGTTCAAACATGTCTTGTGGTATTCTTGGAGTTTCTGCCTCAATATTGTTCTGTAGGTCTTCCAGGTTGTTGGAACGGTTGCAGTACAACTTTGATTTCAGGTAACCTCACAGAAAAATATCTCATGGGGCTAATTACGGTGATCGTGCGGGCCAGTTGAGATCCCCCATCCAATAGATAAGCCTTCCAGGTAACCGTTGCCTAAAAAAATTCATGTATGCCCACTGTGTGTGCAGAGGCGCCGTCTTGTTGGAACCAATCATCCCGTAATTGCATTGGCTCCAAAGAGGAGTAATTCTTGCAGCATAATTAAGTAAGGATCGGAATTCACAGTTACAGCACGACGAATTTCCTGGAAAAGGTAAGAGCCAATGATGCCTACTCGTGATATGGTGCACCATGCAGTAATGCAATCTGAATGCAAGGGTTTCTAGCGAATTTGCCTGGAGTTCGTGTCGCAACAGTACCGCAGATTCCGTTTGTTTACACTCCCGCTGTGGTGAAAATGTGCCTTATCAGAAACTGCTGCTCTAACTCGTTCGACATTTTGTCGTATTGTAATGCTTCTCTCAGATCATCTTCGTACAGATGACACATCCTCTGTTGTTCTGAAAGCATTTACCCAATTTGAAATTGATTGATGTCCAGGAACACGTCCGCGTAGGGGTACTGCTAATCTCAAACGAAAAGCACGCTGCACTGCAATGATCGAGTGGGAGTTCAGAAATGCACTTCAGCACAAAATGAGCGCTCCTCACGTGTACACTGTATTACCGCAACTGAACAACAACTGAATACAAAAGTCCCGCCGGTCACTATAAACCACGCCCACTCTCGTTCTGTTCGACCAACAGTGCCGCCACAACGTGAATTCTAAAGAAGCAATTTACAGCGCTCCACCCGGTACAGGACTCTGTGCAGAGGTTAATGGAAGAAACACGTGAATTGTAATGATCGCAGTCTAGTTTGTTTAAAATTTGATCAGCAGCTACCCAATAGGGTGAACAATATTGTTGCTGAACAGGAGAGATCGATACATTATCAGTTCGAATCGCATAGAAAACCGTTAGCAAAGGATGTGGAGTCTATGACATCAGAAAAGGGCACAACATTTTTTAATGACATCATACGAAATTCCGACAAGTTCTTGCTAGAACGTCAAGTGATGATGGCAGAACATAGTAGTTCCAATGATCAGATGGAAAATAAGTTGAGTAAAGCAACAGGAAAACTTGATCAGGATTTGTCACTGTGGTGGAAAGCTGTTACCGAAGAATTAGAAAGCGTTAAGAAGGAATTAGAGGGTGTGAAAGAGAGATTACGTGATGACAGATCAGTTGCACATGATTCCCAGGAAAATTTCGTTTCTTTACCTCGGATGAAAAAGATCCACCTGTATATCTGAGTGGTCAACGTGACAGACCCTCGTGCGAGGGACCAGGGTTAGATTTCTGGAACTGCCAGGGATTTTTCCTTGATGGAAGGACTGAACTGGGGTGCACTCAGTCTCGTAATGCCTATTGAGGAGCTACCTGATTGAGAGATAGTGCCTCAGAGGTAGAAATGTCAACAATGGCCAGGAGTATGATGTGCTGATCACATGCCCTCCATACCGCATCCAGTGATGAACAGCTGAGGATGCTACTGTGGTTAGTCGACTATCACATTGTCTTCAGGGACTGATCATGAGGTATCCATTTTATCTTTTTTAAGCTGAACAAGATAATGCAAAACCAATGTGAGCTGTTTTCATTTTTGCCCACTTTGTCATCTTATAAGAAAACTGTAACGTTATTTCCTTCTATGACAGTAGAGGAAAGTCTAATATAACAGAGGCAGACACGAAGACTGTTCATCCTGTTGTATTTATCCGAACTTTTCTTGGAGCAATGTCGCAGTCGTGGTCGGATGCTCAATGAATAACATCCGTCAGTGGATATACCAAGGGAGATGACCCATTATGGGTCACAGGGGCAGCAGAATACTAAGAATACTATAGAAAGTATAACTAATCAAAAAAAATTACATGAAAAGTGGTCGGTCTAATTGTAGGAATGGCTACATAAGAACTTTTCAATCTGGAGCCATTCAAAGCATGTCAGAGCCTCCTGCTAATGTATTTTGAGACGTATTCACAAAAGACATGATACTGGGCCAGTCTTATGTTGCGTGGGGAAGTGCTGAGGGTATTAATGACAAAAATAGTTGATAAATGAATCTAAATTGATCACTGAGAAGTTGATGTCTGTTGAAGTGTCAACACATTTAATCCACAAATATGTGAAATCCATGTTGCAGAATGGAATTTAATAACAATAAAAGCTACTAAACGATTACCACCACCACACAGAGCAAACCATCATGCAAATCATACCAGACCACATAATGTGTCAGGAGAGTAGTACAGTAAAAGTGATAAAACCAACAGACTCATAACAGTCGCTTCAATAGGCATTGCTAAACTAGTAGAATTTGGGCTATATGTACCACAAGAGCCGTAAGCAATGGCAAAATCGGCCACAGGTACAAAAAACGAATCAGAACTGGCATCGTCCAATTCCTCACAGGGATGGAGCGGGCGATAAAATTGACCATCTACTTCTACCCAGGAAAACTAACTAAAACTGTATTATACATAGAAATGGCAGATAAGGACTGTGGTGGAGACAGTGGACAACTATTCAACCTAATTAAATATGATAACAGGCTTGACATTCGGAATGAGCTGTATTCACATCACATCACTGTATAACAACCTGCACTGAATGAATATGTAGAAAATATTGCAACCAGGCTTATACTGCACGTTCGAGGTGTGGTAAACGTAATCTATACTAGTTTGTAACCTAAAGATTTGGATGTTTTCACCTTGTCCGTCAGCATCTATAATAATACTTGGACCAATAGAAACCAGATTACACAGTGTGAAACAGCAAGCGGCTTCAAGCATGTTGCTAACTTATGTATAGAATTCGTTAATGGGAGAAAGGCTAATATTGACCTCTCCACTGGGAGATCAAATTAGTCACTGATGAATAGAAGTAAAGGTACAATTAGAAAAACAGACATTGATCTTGATAAATACTGTTAAGACCTAAAATTTGAACATAAGTAAGGAGTCCTTTGTCTTAAATAGGCAAGAACCAGGAGTGACTACAGCTACAAATATAAAGCAGGAAGTAGTAAATAAAGTAAGAGGATCATCATATTTAAGCAACCAGCCAGAATAGCCGAGAGCGCTACCGCACTGCTTCCTGCACTCGGGTAGGCGCGCCATCCCCGGATCGAATCCGCCCGGCTGATTAACGACGAGGACCGATGTGCCGGCCAGCCTGGATGTGGTTTTTAGGCGGTTTTCCACATCCCACTAGGTGAATACTGGGCTGGTCCCCATGTTCCGCCTTAGTTACATGGCTTGCAGACGTCTGAACACATTCACACTATTCCATGGATTACACTCTGCGCAGACAGTTGGGGTACACTAATTCCGTCCCAGGGGGGGGGGGGGGTACGGGGTGGCGGCAGGAAGGGCATCCAGCCACCCCTTAAACATTAACATGCCGAATCCTATTAACGATGGCTTACCCTGTGTAACTGTGGGACAAGGCTCAAGCGATAGGTAGATAGATCGTCATATTTAAGCAGAAAACAATGTGCACACTAAACGAGTATCTTTTTATGTTATTCAAATGTGTTTATGGAGAGGCTCAGTGTAAATACAGCAGTACCAGAGCCATCTCAAGGTCATTCCATGTAAGACATTGTACCATACGTTCTACTTTATTCTGTAGGCCAAACAGCTGGCCATCATGAGGGAGATCAGAAAAATTCCCCTCATTGTGTCATACATGTTTGTGTGTATGTGTGTTTTAGATGATATTGGAACAGATGTGTGTCACACAACATTTCACTGTTACTGAAAAAGTAGATATGTACTGCTCAGTATTAACTGTGCCCACTAGTCATGTGTGTTTTGTACAAGTGTGTATACAGGGTGTTTCCGCAAGACCGTGGAAAAGTATAACAGGACAGAGAGGATGCTCCACTGAACAATTTGAGGTAGGGAACCTGGGGACAGTGAAGCCAGCTTCGTCTAACATTACTACTAACATGCATACAAGTTTACACGTACTATGCCGTTTATTTATATATATATTCTTCATTTCCTGTAAGGAAGCAAGGAGGACGAGCCTCATTACTACGAAGTCATGATGCAGGTTTTGTCTACTTCACTTGTCCATAAGTTGGTTCTGTTGTATCGTATTTACATTGCCCAATGACAGGATGGGCTATGAATGAACGACAGACCCATTCATTTCTCATACTATTCAGTGACGTACAGTACAATATGATGGAGCAGTAACAGTAAACTTTCGCAGAACTCACTGACATGGACCTTGTGTATGTGGAAATTTGTTGCAATGCTCTCTCTGCTGAAAGGATGCACAGGGAAAGAGATTCTAACAGGTACCATCCGTCAGGCATCATGTGTCCGCTATTACAAATCTCGTTCACAAAGCTACGGTCGCAGGTTCGAATCCTGCCTCGGGCATGGATGTGTATGATGTCCTTAGGTTAGTTAGGTTAAATTAGTTCTAAGTTCTAGGGGACTGATGACCTTAGAAGTTAAGTGCCATAGCGCTCAGAACCATTTGAACCACTTTTTGCATTTGTTAATGCATTTGTACTGCTGCAGTTATTTAGAGGCCTATACCTCCTCCCAGAACATCAGAAAAGAATGAGGTTGCTGATGTTATGGAGTTCCTTGTAACTCCAAGGGTCAGTCTGGCCCACTATCCAGCGCTACCACTATCACTGCTGAAATTGTGGCTCTGAAGCTTCCACAGGCCATAAAATCAGAGGCCAACATTAACCGCTGATGTAGGACTGAAATATGCAGTCTGACAATGTTAATATCACTGCATCTGACGTATCTCACGATTCATCTTTAGAGCCATTGGAACTTGATGTCAGGCTCGGGCTTGGGAAACTCTTCTCTCCCCAAAAACTGAGCCTCCACACATTACAGGATCTCCTCCCGAGTGGAGAGACAGGTTGAAAGTGCTACCTCGCCGCAATGGAACACTAATGGGTCCAGAACACATGTGGAGGAGATCCACCTTGCACAGGAAAGCACGTGCTTGTGTTTGCAGAAAACGCATTTTAAACGACTCCTCTGCTCACTCCATAGCTACTGACCTGCAAGCAATTGCAGCTGAAATTCGTATGTGTCAGAGAATCGCTGTTTGGTCATTTTATTTATCTCCACAGGATGCAATAGACACTGAAGTTCTCACAGATCTTATAGAATAGCTCCTCGACGATGTCTCCAGCTGGGAGACTTCAATGCCCATCATGAATGCCCATCATGGGCTCGACCTCTACTAACTCTCAGGCTCGGATGTTGAAGAGCTGCATTACATCTCACGAACTGTGCATCATCAACACAGGCACTAAAACTTATTTCTGTACTGCTACTGAGTCATCCTCAACCATCGATCTCTCTTTCAGCTCTATTGTCCTCGAGGACTCTGTTCAGTGGGAAGTCACTGAGACTTTCATTCCAATGTCTACTTCCAACTCCAGATTTACCTACTGGATGCAATTCTCCATGAAAGACATAGCCATGATGGCTTATCAGCAGAGCTAACTGGCTGCTGTTCAGCCAGCTATCTGTGTCTGGATGCACGACGGCATCCAGGAGTTGGTGGACCACTCACACAAATGATCCACTATGCAGCTGACTTATCCATCGCTAGGTGCTCTGGTCATACTCGGAGACAATCTGTTCCTTGGTGGATTTATGAATGCTGTTCAGTAGTCCGTGTCAGCAATGCGGCTCCACGATGGTTTAAGTGCCACCCCTTGCTGCCTTTCGATTGGGAAGGAGCCAATACTCAACGCATCATGAGGGAGAACATCATAAAGCATGGTAAGCATTCCTGGACTCTGTCAGCTGTCCCATTTGTTCTGCAACACTATGAAGAAGGGATTAGAAAGATTTCTGGTAAAGTTACCTATAGCGACAGTACTGAAACCAGGTGTCTCCAAAAAACGCCTGGAAACATTGCACAGACAATGGCACAGCATTTTCTACTGAATACAACCACTGCCACCGATGATCCAGTACTCCATCGCTAGCGGACCTCCATGGAGAGGGTTGAGTTTGACTTCTCGTTCACCAATTTGGAGTCCTACAACTGTCCATTATCTCTGTGGGACCTGAATTCGGTGCTGCCTATGCTTTCGATAAAGCGCCTGATCACGGCAAAATCAAGTACAGCACGATGCAGCACTTGTAACCAGTGTCAAAGGAAATCCTTTACTTCGATATGGTTGACAGGCCAATTTCTCGACCATGGCGAGAGGTAAATTCTGATATCTTTCCTCAAACCAGGAAAGGATCGAACGTGTCCCAGTAGTTAATTAATTGTACAAGAGAGCCCCGAAACAACGTCATCAGATATCGTCTGGTCTGGACATTACGAAACAGGCAGCTCGTTATCCTCTCTCGGTATGAATTCAGGAGATATAGATCAGCTGCCGACAACCTGACCCTGCTAAAGGCGGAATTCCAGCAGGCTCTCTGACCACAAAGTATATTTATATGCGTATTTTTTAACATCAGTAAAGCATATGACACTACAATAGACGCTACAGACTCCCTCACTGGGTTTTCGTTTCATTTCCGCTTCTCATTGCACATGTTTCTGTAAATACCCAAACTAAGGCAATAACCAGTTTTTAGCCCTTTCAGTTTTGTGTTTCTGAGACTAAATACAGTACTGGCCATTAAGATTGCTACACCACGAAGGTGACGTGCTACAGAAGCGAAATTTAAGCGACAGAAAGAAGATGCTGTGATATGCAAATGATTAGCTTTTCAGAGCATTCACACACGGTTGGCGCCGGTGGCGACACCTACAACGTGCTGACATGAGGAAAGTTTCCAACCGATTTCTCTTACACAAACAGCAGTTGACCGGCGTTGCCTGGCGAAACGTTATTGTGATGCCTCGCGTAAGGACGAGAAATACGTACCATCACGTTTGGTCGAGATCCAATGACTGTTAGCAGAATATGGAATCAGTGGGTCACGCCCATGTAGAACACATTTCAAAAAAAATTTAAAAATAGTTGTAGTCTTCGGAATTGAATAAATTATATATCTATTAAAAGGTAATAGTCTGCAGATTCAGAAAACGCAAAAAAGTAAAAATTGAACTTTTCGTGATTTTGAGCCTTTCCGGAGCCCCTTAAAGCAAGAAATAAACAGATTAGGGAAACATTTGACACTGCTTTGAATTCCGCTCAAAATATTTTGCAGCATGTTGAAAATGGCTCTGAGCACTACGGCACTTAACATCTGAGGTCATCAGTCCCCTAGAACTTATAACTACTTAAACCTAACTAACCTAAGAACATCACACACATTCAGGCCCGAGGCAGGATTCGAACCTGCGACCGCAGCAGTCGCGCGGTTCCAGACTGCAGCGCCTCGAACCGCTCGGACACCACGGTCGGCTTTTGCAGTAAGTGAAGCACATCAATTATTCGGAGTCAGATACACAAACGGAGATTTTGTGAGTACCTCCACATCTTTATTCCGTTCTTCCCGTGAATTCGCTTTTTCCAGTACAGAGTCGGTGACATGCCGTCAGACAGTTACATGGGAATGGTGTCCTTTAGGACAGTGTTTTATGTGTCATGCTTAACAGTGTAATGTCCACAGTAAGGAGATCTGTCCAATGCATCTTATTTGTGGATAGTGTTTCAGTCCAATACCTCAGCAGCAAGTTTCAACTTGTGGTGAAGAGCTTGGAGGAGTGGTCTGCTAAGACTGGTTTTACATTTCCGTAGAGAAGTGTGCTTGGGTTGTTAAGATTGGTTTTAAATTTTCTGCAGAAGATGTGTATGTGTGAGCCGTGCTGCGGCTCGCGTTGGTAGGTTTCCGCTCTCTGTTGGAGGCCAGGCCGTATCGTTTAGTTGGTATGGTTGCGGTTGTTTGCCTTCTTCTCGTGTTGACTCGCACCACGCGGTTTCGCAAGCGTTGTCTGTCCGTTAGTGGCAGCAGCGGCGGTTATCGATTTGTAGTAACTGTTGCCCTATCTTTGGGGCGACATCGTTCGGTTGGTCCGTGTCGTGTGAGTGTGGCAGTATGGTTGGGGACGCAGGAGGAGCCAGGTCCGCGCAAAGCGAGGACACGCCGCGCCGGGACCAATGGCGGCGCGCATTGACTAGCTACCGAATTGAAGGGCTGCGGTCACGAGGGTGCACGACCTTGTCATAAACCGGATCCTGTAAGTTTTAAGTTGAGTGCATTTCAGTTCGAGTAGAGAAACCTCCACCATTGTGAGATGTCGCGATTCTCCAGTGACTTGGGTTCGTATTGCTGCTTGTAGTGTCGCTGAGGCGAAGAGCAGCGAGTGGAGTGCTTGGGGAAGGCGGATCTGATTAGCTTTCCTGGGCTTGTAATTACTGTTTACTACCTTCAGCGTGTTACAATTTGTTCAACCAGCAGTATTTTCCTGCCTGGTGGCTGGTAACGCCCCAGTTACCTGCCCTGGGGATTAGTGTATGTAACGGCAGTGTGCGTTTCTTCGCCTTGCCGCTGCTGTCCGGTGAGGCGTGTAGTTTTTACAGCTTTCTTGATTGTAGGTCAGCGTTGGTTGGCAATTCTTCTACTTCGGTGGTAATGTCTAAGCACAGTATTCTGCGGGCGTAGTCCAGACCGCCGGTTCCGGCTTAGGCGTATTTTTACGTCTTAGCACTTGGTTTACTGGACGTCAGGTAGCCTCAGCAAGATTAGCATTAATCATTCGTTAGACTCCCACTAGTCTGAGTTACCATCTTGTGAAGTGAATGCTTCTCTTGGCTGCCTACCTCATCGCTCGCGAAAGTGTTTTTTGCCGGACCTACTCAGAAGTCGATTCCTGCGGCACCGTCTATGACTGGCCCTTGTGTTTTATTATTGTGTTATTATTTTATTATTGTACTACGAAGTTACTATCATTTGTCTCACCTGTTTGGTGATCAGTTTCTTGTCCTTTTGAATTAACCTTTCTTATTATATTTGCTGTTTTATTGTGTGTTTCTGAATTTTTTTTTATATAATTGCCATTTTGGCGTTACAGTAGGTTTAAATGGTTGTGATACCAAGTTTAATATCATTTTGTCTCACCTGTTTGGTGAGGCCTTCAACCGCGACTGTGGTAACTTGCCTTAAAATTCTTATTGCGATCAAATTGGCTTGTTTTCAAAACATTATTTGCTGTGTCTGTATTTTATGCTCATCTGGTAAATTTTAACGTACTGAAAGTACTATTAACTACACAGTCGTTTATTCCTTATTATTAACGTGTGATACTTTTTATTTATTGCTGAATCTGGAATTATCGTCTTAAAATAAATGTGTGTAATTGCATAAGCGAACCAATAGTAACTGATTACGGCCCCATCTTCAATCGTAACCGAATCCTGCCTTCCTTGACTACTAGGTTTCAATGTGTCTCTATTTTAATCGTTCTAGTCGTATGTTTAATTTCCCTTAATTGCATATGTGGGTCACCATTCTTCCTTTCAAAGATTCTGTAAGGCTTTTGGGCCACATTTTCGATTCAGAACTGTCGTGGTTGCCACACTTTAAGGACATGAAGGCAAGGGCCCAGAAGGCACTCAACACCTTGAAGTGTCTTAGCTACAGATCTTGGAGAGCAGGTAGGGTGTGTCTGTTCCTGTTTTAGAGGGGTCTCCATGCAATCACGGCTGGATAATGGGTGCACAATGTACAGGTCAGTAATGCCTTCTTACCTGAAGGTTGTTGACGCTGTACACAACATGTCTTGCACGCTCAGAACATGTGTACGACTTACGTGCAAATTTATCCATAGCCTAAAGCATAATGATACTGTTATATTTTGCTGCAATGTGTTTTATGTAAAATCTCAACGGAGTTTCATCTATATCGACCAGCATTCAATTTCCTAGTTTTATCTTTAACCAAAAAGTCAAACATAGTTATTACATCAACCCACGCATACAGAAACGAACTCATTGAATAAAAAGTCGGTTCCTGCAAGTGTTTGTAAAATATGCTCTACCTTCAGACTGCCCTGTTTGAAATCAATAACAAGGTTCACATAATACCAGACCAGCTGCTCCTGAATTATTGAGCATGTTTCGCTCAAATAAAACATATCGGCTTGCATATGGTGGCCAAAACAGATACATTCACAGGTCTCATCCTGATTTTCCACTGTTTCAGCGTCAAATACGAACACGCTGTTTGGCTTTACTTTTTCATGCTGTGGAATGCCGCTGCTTTCGCTGAAAGTCCGTACGCTACTCCATCAAAGCCCATGCAAAATCTCTTGTAATAGCCGATATTTTGGCTGAAACAGGTACTTCGAAAAATATATATACGTGCTCGAAACGGACTCCTTCAAGATGTGTTAAATGGGCTAGAACAAGCTTAGTATTCCCACAACCAGAAGGTCCTATAATCGAAGCTCATACGTTATTGGGAAGTAATGGTCCATTCACCTTACTCATCGCTGCAGGAACAATCGCCTACTAGAAGACATTTGTGATCAGATTGTTTCATCCACTCAGTCAAGGCGGTAACTGTTTATTTACAGTAGGACACATGGGAGTTTTATAGGGCAGTTAGTTACAGATATGACTCTTAAATTTTATAGACTCTTTCATATAGCATGGTGTTGTGTACATAGTTTTGCGTAGTCAGCACGTACACAACTTTCCCACTAGAGCGCGCCCCGCTAAGCACAACAGCGCAGGCGCAGTGCTCGCCCATCTCCGCACTACGAGATGGCGCTGCCTTAGAGATGGACCAAATTCTGCTTCCGTCGATCCGCGTATTAATATGTAACGCAGCCAATGACATTGCTGCTAACGTAGAACCTTTTATCCTCGCGGATCACATTTGCATAGTGATACCTGAATGCGCGACGTATTATAACGAGTGTACGGACCTCTGATTAGTCAGTTTGAATTAGTTTGCAATAGTCTGTACGAGTCTTCATTAGTCTGTACCAGTCTATAGTCAAGTATCAGTCTGCGCCAAATAAGATTATCACATTCCTGTACATAGCCATGAAGATACATATATAGACATATTGTCAAGTATCAGAGATGTGTGAGAATAAGATTAACATAGCAAGATCAAAGGAACCTCAGATTGTCAATTGTAAATAGCATTCACAATCACGTTACATAAGGTTAATGCTTGTTACTATTTTAATAAAGGTGTGTGAAAATTAATGAAGTTCTGTTTAAAGTTGGTCACCATCAATCTGCTACTCTAAGTGTACAAGTGGCATTTCTACCGTCTGACCTAATGGCAGAAGATAAACACGCCACAATGAGATCACAAGACATATTGCTGACACTCGCCTACTTCGTTAGAGTGACAAGTCAAATAATCTGATGGTGTGTGTACCGAAGCTCTTACAGTACGCACACCACACATGGTATACAAACGTACTGAAAGACGATCATTGTTCCATGCTCACAATTGCTAAAAATAGGCTTCCAACTCCTTCGGTGCATGGCATGCAGTGTCTTTGCCTCATAAGAGTGGGAAGACATAAACATAACAGCCAGCTGAGCACCGCCAACACTGAAACATGGCTGATAACGCAGGCTGTCACTTCACCAGTCTTCATGATTAGTTGCATATGGCCCAGTTTATAGTGTTGAAGATCCACCCACAGTTTGTTTCTATCAGTATTAACCCATTATTAATGCGACATGGAACGAGATTTAACCAATTTGCTCGCATATCATCGGGTTGTTTGAGACTGGCTGTGACCAGAGCCCAGTACAGTTTTTCACAATTTATTCATTTATTTATTTAGCGAACATGTCATCGTACAAATGACTTTGGAGTGGTCATACATAGAAATGAAACATATGGAATGTACAAAATGAACACCCTACGACATGTACCACGTATCACTAAATTCACAATTTCTTTGCATGTGAATGGTGTATAGCAATTTGTTTCCGAGTAATAGCTACTTAGAATAAATAGTATTACAGATAGTAAAGTAGTGTAGTACAGCCTGAAAAATACAAACATAGAAACTTCTCACAGGATTTGTCACACAACTGCACTACCCATATTGGAGGTTAGTGTATAAAAGCATTTTCTTGAGCTTCAAGATTTCTTTTACTGAGTACCAATGGTGATCAGTTAAAAATTTTCCAGGTTTTAATTTAAAATTTAGATCATCCTTTAAATCTTTAATGTAGTGGTGCAGTGCATAGTGAGCTTAATACCCATATTGGTTTCATGTTTCTGAGTTCATGTTCCTTTTACTTGTTCAATGTGGAGATCATTCCTGAACCCTGTGGCAGTCAGCATTAGTGTTGAGGCTGTTTTGATTTCCTTTGGTCAAGAGTACACATTTAAAGAGATAGAGTGATGGCAGACTAAGTATTCCTAATTTCCTGGACAGATGTCTGCAGTTAGCTTGTATAAGGCTGTGAGTAATTATTAAGACAGCCCGTTTCTGTGAGATAAAAATGTCTTTTAAATTAAATTATGAGCTGGTGCACAATGCTGTTCCACATGACCCAATGGAATGAAAACATCCAATGTATGCCATTGAAATGTAAAGCTCAAAATTTGAGATAATTATCAGTGCAAAGTAAGGTGACTTAAGTGTGTGTACAAAAATCTTACATGGTGTTTCTAATTCACACCTATATGCCTTCAAACAGTTTTGCAAACTGCATCCTACCAATTAGTTTGTCATCCAGGTGTAGATTAATGCCTTCATCCTGAATAATTTTGCAAACTGTATGTAATTTGTTTTCTTTGCATTCATTGAAAGCTTATTTGCATATGACCAAGTCTTAATACTTTTTAGGATCATAGTGTAACTGCCAGTTATTCACATATATGAGAAAGAGTAGTGGCTCTAAGATGCTGCCCTGGGATACTCCTCAAGGAACTTCTTTTGCTTCTGAAACTAACCGCATTTTTTTTTTTTTTGAATTAACAGCGGTGAGCTCTACAATCTGAGATCTGTTTTTGAGATATGTCTGAAACCAGATTTTAGCTGTTCCTCTAATGACTACTCATTCTAGGTTATTAACGATGATTTCATGGAAAACGGCATCAAAGGCTTTAGACAAATCTAAATTGATTCCTACTACACTTTTGTTTGTCTCCAAATTTTTAATTATTTCATAGGAGTTGTCCATGACTGCAGTAACTGTGCTGCTGTTTGCAGGAACACCGTGTTGATTACGATTCCAAAGTCCATTGTTGGTTAGATAACTAGTGACTCTCAGTTTCATCAGTTATTCATTCATGTTTCCTTTCTATGGAACTATGTTACAGGATTGTTAGCTGGGGTAGGGGGGCAGCTGTTGGTTATAGGGAAATAGATAACACATGTATGGCACATAAAAACAAACTTAGGTATGATCATAATTCTGTACGCACCTCTGAAAAAGCTGAATCATATGCTTCCACCACAATCAATGCACCGCATGTATCGTAAAGTTGGGCTATGGTTTCTTCTGATAAGTGGAGAGATTGGCGATTTAACTCCAGCAAATTAGTCCACAATGGGCCATAAAATCGTTGAACTTATGACTGCCACCTTTGTCAACAGTTCAACTCATGCAGTATTACATATCTGGAATACATTAAACTCTGAAAAATTTGCACCTGTAGAAGTGTGCACCCTCAGTCGTCTAATATTTTTAACAGTTCCTGGGAAGTCCCATGCAGAGATTTTACGATCGCCCAGTATAAGTGATGGGGAGTGAACGTTTCCTTGGAACACGGCCGTGATCGGCATTGACGTTTCACATACTTGGCACCATTCACCCATGACTGGTACTACTATGATATAGCTAAGTCGCCGATTTACAACTACTACCACGGGCTAGAATTCCTGACGCGGCATCATACCGACACTGACATGCTCACAGCCACTCGTGCTCAAACAATAAATTTGATTGAACAGGATTACGCCCATGTCAGGCGGCTGCTGCAAAGATATGACCTCACCTGCTAGGAAATAGGAATTACAGGGTGATTCAAAAAGAATACCACAACTTTAGGAATATAAAACTCTGCAACGACAAAAGGCAGAGCTAAGCACTATCTGTCGGCGAATTAAGGGAGCTATAAAGTTTCATTTAGTTGTACATTTGTTCGCTTGAGGCGCTGTTGACTAGGCGTCAGCGTCAGTTGATGCTAAGATGGCGACCGCTCAACAGAAAGCTTTTTGTGTTATTGAGTACGGCAGAAGTGAATCGACGACAGTTGTTCAGAGTGGATTTCAAACGAAGTATGGTGTTAAACCTCCTGATAGGTGGTGTATTAAACGTTGGTATAAACAGTTTACAGAGGATGGGTGTTTGTGCAAAGGGAAAAGTTCTGGACGGCCGAGAGCGAGTGATGAAAATGTAGCACGCATCCAGCAAGCATTTGTTCGCAGCCCAGGAAAATCGACTCGCAGAGCTAGCAGAGAGCTGCAAATTCCACAATCAACTGTATGGAGGATCCTACGAGAAAGGTTAGTTATGAAACCTTATCGTCTGAAATTGGTTCAAGCACTGTCTGCAGCTAATAAAATTAAAAGAATCGATTTCTGTGATTTTATCCCTGCTCAAATGGAATCAGATGAATCTTT